>NC_089881.1:16255000-16407500 GCF_040182565.1 Anser cygnoides | reverse complement strand
CAAACTGGCACCCGGGGATGTGAGCCCCAGGGGTGAGGGTGAGATGGGAGCAGGGCACAGCTCCATGGAGCGGGGGGACCTCCGCAGAGCTGCCCCAGCCGGGCCGTGCATCGGTACGGAGACGGCTGGAGAATGGGAACTAATTAGTATATGTGGAAATAAAGGGAATATTAGCTAAGCCGTTCTTCGGCTTCCCTTTTCCCTTCCTGCTTTCTTTTCCTTCCCAAGCCCAAAAAGGCTGGTTTACATTCTAATGGCTTTAATTACTTCATGAAAATGTGAGCGGATGGGGAAGCACTGCCACCAACAACGCTTTAATGGTTGACTGAACGCAATTTGAATTAATTTGGTTGAGATGGCTATTAGCCCTAATACTCCAGGGCCTGTCTCGCTGGTGTTGCTGTCACTTCCCGTGCCCCTGATGGAGGTTTCCGTGCGTGCCGCTGCAAAATCGCCATCCCTGTGCTGGTGGCACTGGGGGCAGCCTGGGGCTGCTGGCCAGAGGGCAGATGGGCATGGGTGAGCACAAATTCCCCTGCTCAGCACTGGGAGCTGTAGATGTTTTCTTGCCCAAAGCCATGCCCAGGGTAAGGACAGCCAGGAATTTCCCCTTCTTATTATGTCTCTGGATCCTTACTTTATTTCAGTTGTCCCGGGCAGCCCTTCTCAGTTTGGCGCTTCCGTGTCTGTACGAGCCTCGTGTCTTTGGGACGCCAAGGGAGAAACAGCATCTCGGGCAGCTCCGTGGCAGAAGCTCTGCACCCACGAGCTGAAACTGGCTGCTCCTTTCAGTACCACGAGATTCCCTTTTCTCCAGCCCCAGCATCAGCTGCAGCTGCTCTGGGCTTTCTCCTCCCTCCCTGCTC
Source organism: Anser cygnoides (assembly GCF_040182565.1). Taxonomy (NCBI): domain Eukaryota; kingdom Metazoa; phylum Chordata; class Aves; order Anseriformes; family Anatidae; genus Anser; species Anser cygnoides. The sequence continues at coordinate 16,406,634 of NC_089881.1, read as the reverse complement.
ACACGTCCTGCTGAGGGTCCGGCCACGGGTGTCACCTTGGGGGCAGTTTGCTCCTGAAGGCAAGGCCAGCAAGCAGGTGTGGGCTGAGCAGGATGTTGCAGCGTCCCCTGTTAGCACCTCTCGGGGCCGTGTTTGCAGCAGGTCCCCTGGAGCCGTCCCAAGAGGCAGGAGCTGTCCCTGCTCCTCGCTCCCTCCCCATCTCCAGCTCTTCCCCTCCAGCTCCTGCTGCTGTGAGAGATGTGGTTCTGCAGGTGTCCCAGCCTTGCTCTGCCCTGATTTGCACCACGCCTGGCCCCTAACACCGCAGCAGCAGCCAGGGATCTGGCAGGGTGTTAATAAAGAGAAGGAAATTAAAATCATCTTTTGCTTTGTATCCTTCCCTCTACCCCCACTGTGCTCCCCCCTCCCCGTCTCACACACCGACTTAGCTTCTCATTGCAAACGCTCTCTCCGGGGATGGGTTTGCTTTGATCCATCTGCAACCAAATCCTCACAAATGCCATCGGCTTCACCGACTTACAAATCTGTCATGCTGGAGCAGGCTGCGAAGCCTGCCGCTGCTTTGGATTTCATGGCCCTTCGCTGAGCTTCAGGTGGAAAGAGCCAGCAGTGGGACCGCCGGAGGCTATGCTGGTAACCGGTGTTGCATCTCCTCCCCTGCTTCATCTGCACTGGTTCTTGGCTGTTTTCCACCGCTGAGCAGGGGGCTGGAGGTGGGACCAGCAGTGCTGGGGCTGGAGATGCTCAGGGGATCCGAGAGCAGCCCTGATCCATGCCAAGGGGGCTGGCTTCATCCCTTTGGCAGTCTCTGCCGGCTAGTTTCAGGGCTGGGGCATTGCCCTGGCCATACTTACCTCCAGGCTACGCTTCCCCAGGCTCTTTGGCCGCCTGGCCCAGCCTGCCAGCTCCATCTGGCTCCTGCAGACACAGGAGCCAGGCCATTAGTGCTGGTCCAGCTGCTCCACCAGCACAGACCCAGCACTGCCGAGCCCCTCGCCCTTTGCCCTGAGCATGAAAACGGGATCTGAGCCTGAGTGATCCGCTGGGGCACCCTCCTGCCTTCAGCCTGCAGGGTAGGGGAGGGCAGGGGCTGCTCTCCTCGCCAGCACCAGTTCCCTTGCCTGAAAAAGCGCTGCTGTGCCCCAAGATTTCTGTTTATATCGGCTGTATTCTCCCATCAGATAAAGGATACTGCTTCTGCGTGGCCCTCAGGCTGTCCTGGAGCAGCCAAGGATGGACAAATGTCCTTGAAAGGACACACAGCCCTGTCCACCTCTAGCACCCCTAGCAAGGGATGAGCTCCATGGGGCAATCCGAATTGAAGCAGGGTTTTTGCAGCATCATGGATTGAAAACCCCATCTGCCCTTAGTGCTGAGGAGGGCGGTGGGTCCGCACTGAGATCTTTGGATGCTCGGTGTGCCGGGGGAGCTGGTCTGGCTCCAGCCCCCAACTGGACGTGCCTGAACACAAAGAGAACAATCAGACATTAATATTCATCTTTGAGTGCTGGTGATGGGCTGATTACAGTCTGCAAGGAAGATATCAGACTGCTCACGGCAGGGATGGCTTTCTGAGGTATAAAAGAGATTATTGTATATCTAAAATACAGACTTTGAGAAATGTTTTCTTGGCTACAAGAAGAAAAGCTTCTTTATTTGTGGAATTAATTTGCATTTACTGTAGCTTGCATTAAAGTTACCCGTTTCCTTTCATTCAAGGGACTTCTCTTTTGTTCACATGAAAGCAGGCAGATTAACCATCTGCAATGCACGTGTTCCTCCTGCTAATTGCTTACGGGATGCTCCACTTTCCACTCCCCAGAATGACTTCCCAAAGACTAAGCCAAAGTCACTGCAACTTGCCGGCAAGATACCTACAGGAGGGAAGGCTCTGCCACAGCCACATGAAAAATACTGAGAAATACAGGCACAGACGGGCACGGGGGGTGGCTCCAGCGCCCCATCCCGCTGATATCCGCTGCACTGCAATGTGCCTGTCGGACATCGCTTCCCTGCTGGCTTCCCTGCATCCTGCAAGGGGATTACAGGGCAGCAGCATGTGGATTTGAAAGAGCTGGTGACTTCTTGGGTGCCTGTGCAGCATGTCACGGAGAATGGCAGTTCCTCAACATCCCTGCCTGGCCTGCTAAGGAGAGCTCCTCTGATTCAGCTCCACCCTTGCCCTCGGTGGCACGTAGCAGGGCTTTCTGTGACACTGTCCAGGGGGCTCTGGGCTGTCAGGTGCTGTACGTAGTAAGGGAGACTTGCTCTAAAAATATTGACAGACTAAGAGGGTTATACAAAAGACAGGCAAGGGAAATGAAGAGGTGGCCCCAGAAAGGTATTAAAGCACCTCGGCCATTCAACAGTGCCATGAAGCCCCCCAAGGCCACGGCAGAACTGGCACAGCTCCCGGTCGGGTGTCTCATCGACAAAAGGGGCATTATTCCCTCTGCTGAGCAATGCTTGGGAAAAGAATGAACAAGGAAGTGGGTGTACCAGAACAAGGTTTCATGCCTTGCTCCCCACTCTGAGCGTCCCTCCGGAGAGGTCCTGCTCACCTAACCCCCACCTGCAGCTGCTGGCAGGTGACACCTTTGCAGGTGAAGCTCTGTGTCTGTCCCTCCATCCCATCCAGGGCACGTGAGTGGGGCCAGGTGCTTGCTAACCCCCGTGGTATGTGGGCTCCCACCTGCCCCCCTCATTCCCCAGGACCCCCATGCACGCCTGCGCCCAGGCACTTTGCTTGCAGGGATCCAGGGCTCGGATTCAGACATGCTTCAGCTGAGTGGTGCTGATTGCCAGTCAGTTAATCCAAGTTAAAATAAGAACAAGCGATGCATCTAAACAAAGGCTGTCAGAGCAGCCAATGTTTTCAAGCACTTAGAGGGAACTCTTTTCCTGTCCTCCATTTCAAGTGGAAGTTTGTATATTTTTATGCTTCCAGCACCAAAAAATTAGGATTTCTGACACCTTCTGCAGGGCTGAAGAGCCAGAGCTTCTTAGGCTCAAAGGAAGAAAAGCAGAAGTCGTGGAGACTGGAGCTCCATAGGTCACACACACACAAAAAAAAACCTGGTATCAGTTTTCATCATCCAATGTCATTAAATCCTTTGAGAGAAAGGACCACATCTCTTCCAAGAAGCCCAGGATGAAGATTTCATCTAAAGCACCACCTTGCCTTTGCACGAGGGGATTTGTAAAGAACAAAAGCCTCAAATAATCCTCCTCATCTTAATAAAAGGATAAGACAAACTTACAAGCAGTCTGGGGAAAATCTAGTTAGGCTTCAAATTTGGACAGACAGCTTAAGCCAGGGAGATTAAACAGTTTGACAGACATAAGCGCTCATGCCTCTCCGCATTGCTTTGCGCACGGAGGACAGAAATGGATTTTGTAGCTTCTCAGATGCTCCTGGCACTCCGCTGGGAAAAGCTGCCCAAATTCCTTGATTTCCTCCCTGTGAACAAATATTGGTTCAGCCCCTTGGCTGGCAGAGGCTGGCTTTTCCCCTCTGACGGCAGGGGAAGGCGGCCAAGTCCAGCCTGGCGCGTGCCCGGCCGGCTGTCTGATCTCCGGCGTGAGGGATGCGCGTGGCGGGGAGCCTCTGGTGAAGGAGGGCTCGAGAGACACCAGCTGGTTTTGCTGGAAACACTGCAGATTAATGGTGTTTGATTCAGATTCCGCAGGATCTCCAGTGGGTAACTAGCAGAGGATCAAATACGTATCTCCACTAAGAGGTAACAAAGCTGCTGAAACCTAGTGCATTTAGGGGTATAAACACTGCTCTGTGAGCTCTTGAGCACAGGCTTGGTTCATGCCTGTGCAGAAGCCAGCAAACAGCTCTTTAAGCTTTTTGTCTCATCTCAAGGCTTTCCGGAGGGTCACAATGATGTGATGGGTGCTGGAGCTTGGCGCAAGGACTGCAGGGTCCTGGCGGGGTTTGTCTTTTGCCTAGAGCGTGAGAGCATAGGCACGTGCTGGACTTAATTTCGGTGAGTTTATGCCTGATAGAGAAGAAATCTGAATGTGCTCTAGGGAATAAACTGGGTACCTCTTTGTGGATGCTCAGCATCTTAGAGGATCCAGCATTTAACCTGTGGTAAGTATGTTTGGGGTGCACCCTTCGGGATGAGATCTGCTTCTGGAGGCTGTGCCTGCAGCTCTTTGGCCTGCTCGGTCTCAGCCCCATTCACAATAAGATGGCAGCTGCTTGTTTCACACAGCTTCTGACTTCCCCCTGCTTTTCCAAGTGAAATTTCCTCCCTTCTTCTGTTCGCTGCCATCACCAGGATGCCAAGAGTGGTGCTGGACCACCAGGCCGTGTAACACTGGATTGCACCAGAGGGAAAACTCCTGGCAGGATGAGCACATCGAGGCTTTGCTGCCACTGCTCCGCTCCCTGCCAGCAGAAAGGTTTCCTCCTGTAGCAGAGCAGTGCTTTACAAGCTACGCCGAGTCCTCTGCCACCACGGTGCTATAAATCCTCATCTCGATACTCCAATTATCCCTCTCGGTGCACGTCTGACTTCAGAATCCCATCAGACAACTTCCTTACATTCTACTAGAGACAGAGTCATTAAGCACAGTCTGGTCACCCTAATTCGCTTAATAATTTGACACGGGCATTTTTTCACCTTTTTTATGCCCATATGGGGAGGTGATGATAATCAGGGAAGTGGCTTGGTTCAAATGACATAATTGGTTTTCGTATTTATTCCCCCTCACTGATCTCGGTTCAAATGTGCTCAGCTCACAAGTCAAAAAGATGATTTCTTCTAATTATCAGTTCTGCAGAGCTCATCTTGGGCTCTGCGAATCCAGCTGTATCCTTTGTGCCTCCACCACGCTGTCACCAAGAATAAAGTGTCTGCAATCAGGAGGCAGTCAGTCATGTTTTGTTGCTGATGTGCAAGGCAGAGCGGAAGCTCGTTTGCCCCTCCGCCCCGCTACTGCCTCTGTTGAGTCAAGAGGAGAAAAACTCATGTTTTCAGCTGGGGTAGGGCTGCTGGAGAGAAATGCAGGGGGCTGCCTTAGGGGAACAGCGCGGGAGGGATGTTCCAGGTTACGGGAACGGCAGACGAGGTGAGACCCGCAGAGGCACTGGGTGAAATCACCGTGAGTCAGTGTCCCTGCACGAAGGCTGGGTGGAAGGGCCAGCCACCTCCGCTTGCTTGAAATGGCTCACTCTGTGGGCTGGGGGGTTTACAGCAGGCTCCCGCAGCCTTTGCCGACTCTTTCTTCCTACAGCTAGGAGTCTGGGTCACACAGGCATATTTATAGTTCTGGGACTATGTCCCGGAGGCCATAAATGCATTGAATGGCTTTCAAGCAATGCCGATGCCTTGCACCTCTATCATTGGAGCTGTGGGCTCTGTTAATTGAGTTCCTTCCGAGCTTTCAGACCTTGCTTCTGCAGGCTGAGACCAAATCATGGCGGGAGTGCAGATTTGGGCTGCTTGTGCCATGGGAATGGGAAGGGACACATGAAGGAAGGAGCCAGGAGGGCAGGGCGCTCTGTGCCCGCAGCCGCTGGGTGAAGGCACTTCTTCCTAGGGATGGAGCCACCGCGGGCCAGACTCTGACCCATCTCCTGGCAGCAGCTGCCACCAGCCTGGCTCTGTGCACCGCTGGCCTTGCCAAAGGCTCATCATTTTGCCATCCTCATCATTTTGTTGGCCAGGCAACCCCTCATTTGCTTTGTGCATGGAGCGGGCCCTGCTAATGGGTTTGATAGACAGCTCATCAAAACCCAGGGCTCAAACGGGCCTTTGCTCAGGACCTCTATTTTCTGTGTCCATCTGTTGCGTGGATGACACAGATGGCAAAAGCCAGGTTTCAGCAGGACCTCTGCGCATCTCGGCGGCTGGCAGCCCGGGGGGCGAGCTGGCTGTGGGGCAAAGGGGAGCCGATGAGAGTGCTGGGAGGCGTTGTGGGCAGGCAGAGCAAACGGCGGAGGAGCCAGCATCTGGGGGCTGCAGGCAGATCGTGGGATGACTCATGCACTTCTAACTACGTGGCTTCTACCTGGAAGAGGCAGCCAAGGAGCAGGATGTGTCCCTCTTTTCCCAGTGCTTTCCCACCCAGGCTGCAGGTCCTGCTGCAGCACAACCCTGCCCCCTACCAGTGGGCTCGGCATGGTGGAAACCCTATGGGCTGCGATACCCCACATCCCATCTCCTGAGCAGCTCATACCTGCACTTTCTCAAGAAAATCTGCTGTGATTTCAGGCTTTTAGTGACAATTTTGCTGCCTTTTCTCTCCATGCCATGCAGTTGTTTTCTGGCCAACTCTGACATCTCAGGAGATGTTGGGGTGTCCTACGCATGGGGTGCAGACAAGATGCTCTGAGGACGCTTGTATCACGTGGCTGCCCTGAGGCTGTGATTGCGGGGGATGTGGCTTGAAGACCCTTTTCTTCCCCTCCAGTCTTGTGTGCCTAATTCCTCTGAAATAATCCCAAAAGGGCAGTCAAACATTTCCATAATAAGGAACATTCTGAATAAGCAGTTTCTGTCTCTGCCTCATCTGTAAGCTTTTCTTAAGATAGCAAGTAGTTACTTTGGAAAGTATGAACAAAAACCCAAAGAAACCAAACTGAATTTATCTCCTTTAAACTGTTGTAGAAAATGTTAATTATAACGATCAGGCTGTCATGCTTGGTGTTTCTTTCAGCCCTTAGACTTGGAGGGAATGGGTAAATTCTACCTACGTTCAAAATATGAACAATTTTGTACACTTATATATAACGTATGTTAAGCTTTACTGATCCTGCCTACGGCCCTTCTAGGGAAAGATTGCGTTAGTCTTGCAGATGTGGAAGAGGATTACAACACTAAGCTTGGAGCACGATGCAGTAGTTCTGCACCTGAATCACAGACGGGAGGTATCACCCCCCCCCCCCCCCCCCCCGATTAATAATTTTCTCAACAGGAAGAATAACATTCATCCTCCCCTACAGACAGATTACTTTTTGCAGTGTTAAAAAATATCAGTCATGCATCAAAAAACAAGAATCCCCCCAAAATGAAGGACAGTTTTTGTCTGAGTTGAAAAAAAAAAGGATTAACACAGAATACAAATGCAAAGCTGATAGATAATGATAGTGTTTTCTAAAGCTCCCATCGCATTCAGGTTTCCAATCACCTGATGGACAAGTTTATCCCAATTCAGAGAAGCAGGCAATCCTGTTTGTTTACCCCTTTGGCATGATGAAGGAAATCTGTAAAAGCTTTTCCCATTTCTGTGAGCCTGAGACTGGCAGAGCAGACAGTCGCAGTGAGCTCAGACCAGGCATTACTAAGAGTTTTCATATAACTTGTTTCTGAGGATTTGGTTTGCTTTACTGTTTAGTGAATCCATCCATCCATCCATCCACCCATCCATCCATCCATCCATATTCACTGACCCCTGCAGTTAGCTGTGCACTGATGTACAAACACTGTGATTTTACCCCAAAATCCGCCCTCACATTTCTCTCTACCAGTCTAGGAGTGCTATGGGTGGGTTCGGAACACAGAGGCACCAACACTCAGACATGCCCTCTACTGTAACCCCAGCAAAAATAGTGTATATCTTTGTCCCATCCTCGGCCTGATTCATGCCACCAGGTGCTGAGCAAGCCACTGCTGTGCAGTAATTGGAGCTGGTCTTTTGGCCAAAGCAGGAGAGGTTTGTGCTATCCCCTGAGCAGGTATACAGCTCAGATTGCAATGAAGCTCTCATTAAATGCACATTAATCAGAAGCCTTTTAAGGTTTTTTTTTTTTTTTTCTTTCCCATAGTTTTGTTGTCACTTCTTCTTGCAGCACTTTGGGCTCTGCAACTCAGGATCAGTGGTTGCCAAAGGGACCTGAAGAAATATGTGTAGGGCTTGGTCCTTCTGCAAGGTCCTTTCTAGAAGAATCTGGGCAGGATGCTGGGTTTGTCCAGCCCTTCTGTTATGAATGGATACGGCCCCTCCGGGTACTCTGCGTCATGCCTGTGCTGTTCCTGCAGGGGAACGAGAACCCAAAACGCAGAGCAGAGGTGTGCTGGGGATGTTAATGCAGTGGCATCTCCCAGAGCAGAGCCTTGTGGTGCTTATCGAGAAGAGATATCTTTTCTTTAGTAAATTTTACATGCTCCTCCCAAGGTCACCTTCCTGATAACGCAGACACAAATGGGTTACCTTGTCTGATATCAAACCGCCTCGGAACAGGCTATCACAGCAGGAATCACCACTCAGTGAAGAAAAGGAGAGCCCTGGGATTTCCATGCTGGGGCACATGGATGCATGTGGTGATGAGCCAGCCCCTGGCAGAGGATTTAGGAGCTCAGGGGCAGCAGGCAGACCCAGGATCTGCTGCCCTGCATTTCTGCTCCAGCCCTTCCCATCTCGTCCATCCTGCTGGTGGGGAGGCAGACAGGCTCCCATGGGGCAGATGTACCAAGGGGACCCTCTGAAAAGCAGGCCGTGATTTTCCACAGATGCCTCTGAGAGCTGTGGTGATGTGGCTGCAAACATCTCCCTGTCCTCGTGGAGGCCACCCCACGTTCTTCCAGCTGTGACGTGCCAAGGCCTCCGTGCCAAGACCAGAGCAGGACCTCCGGGAGCCTCTGGTAGCCCTCAGCCTCCCTGGCCAATTAAAAATCCACCTCAAGTGGCGTGTCTCATCTCCAGACCTCTCTGGGGCCTTGCACACCTCATTAGTGTAATTGGGAAACGTGTCCGCTGTGGCAGAGCCCACCCAGGTGCTGAGCTGTGGTGGCTGTTGTGGGAGACGGCCCCATAACTCGACACACCGCACGGTGAAGGGGCCCGTCAGCTCTGACATCCCGCCGGGAGCCTCCTGTAATCCCTCTTTGTAGGGGCAGGCAAACAAAGCAGCAGCGCTGTGTAAATAGCAGGGGTTGTTTCTGTGATGCCTGTGTGGAAACACCTCTGCCCTGGAGCTCTGCTTGCTTCACAAATGCTTGCCGCAAAGCCAAGGTACCCACTGCCTGCCTACAGTTCTGAAAACCTCCCAGTTCCTCCAGCAGGATTCACCCAGCCCACGTCTCACAGATGGGGAAACTGAGGTAGGGGCTGTGAGGCAGAGCGGGAGCAGAGCAGTCCCTTCTGCCCACGAGGGGCATGGGGTCAGCAAAAGCAGATGTGAAGAGTCCTCTGCCAAAAAAACATCCCCTAAGACTGTTTTCTGCTATGGGGTAAGCAATGTCCTGCTCACAGCAGGGGGAAATGGGGTTTAAACGGGGCTGGCACCGCAGGACAGAGGCAGGGATGCTGTGCTAGGGCAGCTGCAGGAGCACCACTGCCAGCCACCCAAAGCAAACCCCTCACCACAGGACAAAGAGCAGCACAGAGGCCGTGTGCTCCACATGGCACGGCATCCTCCCCGCTTTCCCCTGGGGGAACAGCTGTAATCACATTGCGTTGCCATTTTCCTGCATGTTTTCTGCCTGCAAGGTGCGGGACGAAGTGAATCCCGAGGCAGCGTAAGGACTGGTGGTATTGCTAGAACCTGGCCCAATGAAAAACAGATTTACATGGCATTAAAGAGCTCTTCTGCCTCCTCCAAGTATCGGCTCCAAACTGATATAGAGCAGGACTCGTGTGGCAGGATTCTCCTCTTCCTGTCTTAAAAGTATTATGAAAGATCGGGGCCTGCTGCCCTCGCGGTTTGCAGGCACGTTATTGTTATTAATTACAGTTATTACCCCAGCGCCGACCCACGCAGCATCTGGCCTGCAGGCCGCCTGCAGAAGCAGGAGCTGTGGGCTCTGCCAGCCGAGGAGAGGCAGCTCCCGGCCAGCTTGGTGGACAAACAGCAGCAGGGGACAGACGGACGGACGGCCAGCGAGCGCGGTGGCAGCTGGCCCAGCAGCGCACGGAGGCCAGGCCGCCTGCGAGTGCTGCTGCTGCTTGCTGGCAAAAGCGGAGGAGAGATCGTGGGCAAAGCGCTTGGGAAGTTTGGAGGGCTTTTATGTGGTGGTTGTGGAGGTGGGGGAGGCCGCTGCCTCTTTGTTTTAGCCCTTTGAAGGAAAATGGAGAGGGGAAAGGGAAAAGGGAAACACGCCAAATTGAGATGTGAGGGCTTGAAGCTTTGCTGGAAAGCAAAGGGGAAGAAACCTCCCCTCGCGACCCTCCCCGGGGGAAGAATGAAAGGAAACGCAGTGAAATCAAAGTGTTTGCAGAAATGTAAATCCCAGTAAACACCACGGGGGAAGAGGCTGTGAATATCTAAGCAATTCCACTTGTACCACGCAGCTCTGCCCGGGGGGGGCTGCCGCCTCGACAAGCCATGACGTGGGACCCCCGTGTGCGTGCCCCACGGCGAGGCTTCGTCCCCAGGAGCTTGGCTGTCTCCCCAGGGCGATTTCCAGCCATCTCAGGGCTCTCCCTTGGTGCTTAAACCCAGAGCAGGAGAAGCTCCTGGGTCGGTGCTACACCTCAGTGCGGGTACCCAGCCCCAGAGACCCCCTGCCCGCTGAGTCTTTGGGTGGGTAAGTGGCACATGGCCAAGTGGTGGGGTAAAACCTCAGAGCTGAGCCTTTGAAGCACTTATTTTAACCATCCTGGTGACGTTCTCCACTCGGTCCTGGCCTCGCTGTGACCGTGGGTGTCAGCAGCAGGAGGGGGCTGCGGGGCTGGCAGAGAGGCCGGGTGAGCGGGAGCGCTGCCCACACCTGGGGTCCTGTCCCCACATCCTCCCGCAGGCAGGGCTGGGAGCTGGGACCAGGGAGGAGGAAGAAGTAATTAAGCACTCCCAAGGTTCGTTACATTAACGTGGAGCTGGCAGAGAGCAGCAACAGGAGAGAGCAGACTGTGTCGAGTCCTCAGCAGCATGGCAATGCGGCTGTGGTTCAAGAGCCTATTAAAGAGCCGAGACATACACAGGCTTTATTAGCCACATGTCAGAAAGCACTTTCTACAGTAAATCCTCCTTAATAGCCATATGCTAGGAGAGAATTAAGTGCTTTTTAGCTCTCAGACAGTTATGTAAACTTGAGAGACGAGAAAAAAAGATAAAAAATATCAGAACAGAGGAGCCTTCAGTACACACCAGTTATTAATGTATTTATCTAGGCCATTTATTTATTGAAGATATATTTTTTTTCCTGGGACAGGCCTATTAAGTCTGACAGCTTAATCGACACCCAATGGGAAAAACGCCATTTTATAAAGTAGTTAAACTCCCATTGATTTCAATATCAGCTCCATTTTTTATTTTTTTTATTTTTTTTTCCCCAGCCATCACAATCTGTTTGACAGACTCGTTAACAAGATATTAAACTGCCCCGGTCTTTTTTTTTAAGGACAATAAATTGCTACAGAGAAAGGTGCTGTTGTCTTAACAGACGCCTTTCACAGTGTAAACATCCCTTGACTGATAAGCAGAGAGGGAGACAGCGTGCAAACTAGCCTTTTCATGCTGAATAAATAGCGGGACTGGAAAACTGGCACTGAAATCGATGGTGTTTTGCTCTGCAAAGAATGCTGCGCTGGAGGACAGGATGGTTTGGGAGATGGATAATGGGACTCAGAGGCTGGATGTGGTTTAACACGTTCACACAACCTGGACGTGGGACTCCATGTAAGTCCTCTACAGGAGGGACAGGAAGGATGGACCCATGGGTACCAGATCTACATGGGCAGGGAGAAGGGGAATGGCCAAACACGTGGGTGCTTCATCCCTTGCTGGCATGAAAGGACGGTTGTGGATGCTGTCATGACCATGGGGTGTGATGCTGGGGTAGCAGAAGGATGTCTGAGCCATGCTCTTAGGGACAGGCATTGCTCTGAGCCATGGTGACTGTCACCCTGGGGCAGCCAGGGGGGAAGGACAGCGCTACGATTCTGAGCATTTCACCCTAGTCCTCGCGTCTGACCCTGCCCAGGGTCCCCCTGTTGTACCCACCACACCAAGCCTATTCTGGCGTGTGCTTTCCCCAGCACACTTTCTGAGGGCTGGAAGGTTCCCGGCTCTCCCGGCATCCCCGGTGTGCCTGCCCCCAAACCAGCCCCCTTCCCCAGCACACCCCTGGCTCCGAGCACTGCAGTAACGCTGCGTTTTATTGCAGGATCTTAATGACGCATCCGCAGATACTTCCCCTCTCTAGCTGAGCAAATTCTTGCTGGGATGGAAATTTTAAAATGAGAGTCGGATTGTTTCCACATCGCGGGGCACAGCCAGGCTTCAAATACAACAAAATCCCTGAAATCCGTTATCCTGTCACCTAAGCACTTAAATAATTAACCACGGAAACATCCCGCCTCTCCCGCCAGTCTGGAGAGTGTTTGCATTCTAATTGATCACTAAAGGCAAAGCAAACAGCTCGGGGATCTGTCAATAATTACTTTAGAAGAGGCAGCCGTGGTCACTAGGATGAACTCAATCTACTCAACGACATGGCAGCACTTACCTGGTGTAAGCACCAGCTCCGGCTGTTCACTCTAATGACTTTATTATTCCAGTGTCATTAGTGCTATTCCTCTCTAAGTTTCGTTAATGGGCACGCACATAACCAGCCTTTGCCACTGAATCATTCTCTCACTCCTTTATTTATTCCTTTCACTCTGTGGGGGCTGCAATTTCTTTTTATATCTGTGCACATAAGCATATGGATCTTTTCTCCCCCCCCCCTTTTTTTTTTAAATTAGAACTGAAAGGCCAATTTTCTTGCTGAAGGTGGCAGTCAGAGGGGGGCACAGCTCATTTCCAAGGGGTTCCCACCTCCAGATCCCCAGCACACGCTGTGCATCCCAGGCTCCTTTACGTAAAGGAACATCAGAGAGAGGAAATGAGACTGACTGCTGTTTAACTGTTGGGATGCTACCGCAGCTCTCCTTTGGGAGCCTGGGATGCTGATAGGAAGCCGGGGCATCCTCTGCACATGTAAATTCCCAAATCTGCCCTGCCCCAGCTCCCTGCTCCCCAAGGAGCCTGCTGCTGCAGCGGGGGCTTGGCGGAGCCTCCGTTAACGAGGATGAGCATGGGGGGTTGAGGGTCCCTGAGTGAAACCTCCCTGGAACTGACCCAAATCCATCTCAAAGCTGCAGGAGCAGTGGTTTTCCATGCTTTTTCCATGCACTGACATGTCAGCAGCCACAGCCGCGCTGGATGTGGGCTGTGGGGTGCAGCGGCTGTAGGGGCATGGATAATGTTGTGCTCTCGGATGGTCCTTGAGAAGGAGGGTGGCCTTATAGGAGGACAGGGAGCTCTACAGGCTCATGGAGCTCTGCTGGGCACCAGTAATGCCCCTCACTGCAGACCCCGTGGCCACATGTGGAACAGCCCTAATTAAGCCTTGTTTTGCAGGCTTAGCCTGTGATCACCGCCTTTAAGAGCACAAAGCCCAGCCCTGCTCTCTTCAGAGACTGCTTCCTTTGCTGCGGGCTTTCTGTGAGACCAAGGCAAGACACCGTGCCTTGAGGAATGCAAAGTTCTCACTGATTTAGCCCCACATTTCCTCAGGGGCTCTGGGACTTGGTCTTCCCCAGTTTCTCAGGAGGGTAGCATGGATAGGAGGGCATCCTCTGTCTGTTTTTGGGAATATCCCAGAGTGAGGAGTACCCAGGCCATGTGGGGGAGGGGGGGGGTCCATTTAAAAGACCCCATTCAAACCACCAGTATTTCTGCATTCAGCAATGAGCAAAAACCCTATGCAGGGACCCAGACTCGCCCTTTAAAAACCCAGCCACCCAAAAGATGTGAGGAAAGCTCCCCAGTGCTGCTGGGGGGTGGTGGCAGTGTGGTGGCAGCGTGTTCTTGTAGCACCTGAAGTCCCCGGGTGTAGGATGTGCAGCAGCCAGCCCTGACCCCACTGTCCCCATCCCTCGGGGGGATGAAGCTGTGACGGGGCCGCTGCTTTTAACCCGGAGCACAGAGCGTCTCACCAGGAGTGCGGGGAAGTGCCTCGTAGGTGGATTATTTGCCTCGGCATTAAGCTTGAATAAACAGGCACAGGGCACTGGGTGAGGGATGGAGGGCACGGAGCACAGAAACACGCTAATGAATGTAGCATCCTTGAGGATGCGAGGGAAGGGAGCGCAGACAGAGCTGTCTGTGTGGGAGGCCTCAGCGCTGACAATACACTAATCAGCACCGCTTCTCGCAGCCCTGCTATTGCTCACGCATTAGCTGAGCTGTTATCCAAAGCTCTCCCTCAGCCAGCGGTGGTGGCCCTGGCTCACCACCAAAAGCAGCCCTTGGTTCTCCCCGGAGCATCCCCCTGAGGAGATGGGGGCCCAGGCGGGGCTGGGGAGCCCATCTCCCTTTTCCAAGTTGCAAAGTGCAAGTGTTTACTCAGCTGCCCTTGCTCGGGGCATCTACCTTTGGGAGAGACGGAGGTAATTTAAAAAAATCAGCTCCCCTTTCTGCATTCTGGGGGACAAGGGGTGGTGCTGGGAGGGGAATAAGGCTGCAAACTGCCTCAGGTATGCCTGCTCGGGCACAGAGGGCACCGCTGCAGCCCCCACAAGCCCCACCACCATCCGTGGCCAGCAGCATCCCAGCCCCACGGCCCCTTTTTGCCCTCGGGTGCCCCAAGCTGTGGGCACGGGGCTGCAGCCTTTCGCCCTGCTTTGTCGCATCAGTCACCGGCGTGGGAGCAAGCCTGCACTGCTCAGATGTGTCTTCCCCGAAGCAACGCAGAATATATGTCTCCCTTGGGCAGTCTTTGGGAGAGCTCCCTGGAAAATGGAAAAGGCTGAAAACAGCATTTTTAACAATCCCCACTACGGCTCTGCCACCAGCCTCTTTGACTTCGTGATTTATTTCTTTTCAGGAGTGAGCTAGACCGTGAAATCACTTTGAAGTTCTGCTCCTGAGACGAAACATCAGGAAAGTATTAATAAAACCATTTTTTTTCCATGATAGAGGGAAAAAAAATAAAAACATGGTAGAAATAAGAAGAGCTCCTGTGGAGTTGTTTACTCTAGATTAAACTGTCCCAGGCTCTCCAGATCTTAACAGCTTTAGCTGAGGAATGGCCTGAAAGTGATTAATTTATAAGGTGACAAATATCACGGGCAGGCAGGAGACGACTCAGCCGCTGGCTGAGAGCTGAGAGGTTGTAAGCAGGGTGCTTCACCACACCAATGGTTTTCAAGATGGGGTTGAAATTTGGGGCTCTGGGTACCTGGATTTTGGTAACAGACCCCACGCCTTTCAGCTGTGCCACCTGTCTCGTTGAGCTATCCCCAGAAAGCCGGATCATCTCTCAGGACTAACAGCATTAATTATGCCTGGATGCGAGCAGACGCACGCCGCCGCTTAATTTATTCTTCTTGCATTGTAGCTGATTGCTTGTTATTCTATTACCCCCCCCCTCTGGATGGCTCTTGTACTCAATTATCGCACTGCTGACCCGCCTCGGCTGCTAATGTGACACTTTTGTTTCCTCTTCGCTACAACAGCGTCGCAAATAGCAGCGTGCATCCGTTCTGCGCACGGGGGTGCCGAGCCGCTCCGGCAGCACGCGCGCGACCCTCCCGCGGCAGCAGCTTAATGAAACACGGAGCGAGCTGCAGCCGAGCCTGCCGCTGTCCCCAGGCCCCGTGTTTTGAGCAGGAGGCTTTAGAGTTATTGATCTTGGTGTGTTGGGTTGTTGGGAACAAGGCTGTTGCCTGCAACAGGAGGAGAGATCGTGCAGCAGGTGTGGGAAGGAGCTCGGCTCGCTCCTTGTCTCCGCTGGAGCCTTCCTGTATAGCATCGGGGTAAAACATGCTCTGCTTCATCTACGAGACAATAATTTGAGGAAGGCTTGAGGGCTGTAGGAAATGCAGACAGCTGGCAGCCCACCGCCAGGATGTGGGATGTCTTTGTAGCTGAGCGGATCGGATGATGGGGTGCAGCACAGACCAAGGCTTGAGCTGTCTTCTTCCAAATCACGTTGGTGTGGGAAACCTCTCCTTCCCCTGCAGCTGTGATGTGATAGCTCTTGTGCAGGGAGAGGGGAGCACTGGTTTGGCACCCGGAGCCCTAGTTTTAACCTTCTGCAAAGTCTGGCCAAGCCAAGCAGGGTTGTGGGTCATGGAGTAGGTGAAGGAGCGTGCTGGGAATTGCTTGCTTCCCCCGGAGCTGTGCCTGGGACTGCTGGGGAGCACGGAGAGGCTGCAGGAGGATCATCCTGTGGTCCTGTGCAGAAGGGCTCAGGGCTGCTCCAACTGGGCTCCAGCTGCCCTCTAACAGAGTGCAGGAAGGGCCGGGATGGTTTTCTGCTCCTCACTGCCTCCTTCAGCAGTGATGTATGATAAAACAAGGGTTTTCCAAAGTCCTTCCTACCAGTTAGAGAGAACCCCCTCTTTCCCGACCCAGCGCTTCTCTGACTCAGTCGCTTTGTTTATATTGCTGGCTGCAAACTGGCTCTCAGAAGCAGGGCTCCCACTCGTCTCATTCAAATAACGTCTCAAAAAATACCGTTCTCAAGCAGGGCCTGGAGGATGCTGCATCTCCAGGTCCCAGAAGTGCTCAATTGCTCGCTGCCGAAGGCAGTGCCTGGCTTGGTTTTAGGGAGCTGTGACCATGACAGGGCTATTGGGCCGGGGTGGGGAACATCTGCTTCCCTGCCCTGGAAAACAGAAATGCAGATTATCCTCAAAACCCAGGCTCTGAATGGCAGCTACAAGCTGTGCTGGGGCAGGTCCTCCCAAAACAAGGCCAAAAAACATTAGCTAAGCCTCCTGCTGCTGCCGCCGGTGTTTTATCTGCCTGTGGATTCACGACCAAGGGCTCGATCTTGGCTTTCGGCGATGACCGTCTGTCTGGCTGCTCAGCCCCGGGGGCATCCCTGCTGCTCTTCCAAACTTTCTCCCACGAACCAGCCGATAAAATGTCCCTGGCGCTAACAACTGATCTCAGAGCTGTTTTACTCCCCCTTCACATAATGTCCTAGTTTCTCATAAACGCAGGAAGATGAAGCCTTCCAGTTCTGCGTGGTACAGAAGTGCCATTAGGGCAGCCGGTGCGAGCGCCGAGCAGCAGGCAATTTAGGATGATAGTGTGTTAAAACAGTCGAGCAACCCACTGTCAATTCAAAAGCTTTCTGGCAGCTCTCTCTTCATTTCGGAGACTTCTATCTTAACAGGCCTATAAAGGAGCAGATTAGTGGAGATAAATTGGGTGGCAACTCGGCCTAATGAGTGAGCAAGACAAGGCTGTGGCTCTCGGATGCGATGTGGGTGATGCTGCCAGAGGTTTCTCCTGGGTCCCATGGGGGGGCTGTGCCCCAGAGCAGCATTGCCCTGTGCTGAGCTTCATGGTGGGGTTTGAGGCTGTTTGTACCCAGGCACTGCCCCGTCCTCGGCCACCTGTACGGATTTTCTGGACCCCAACCAGCAAAGAGAAGGGGCCTCCATCAGAGCTCAAGGAGACCTTCAGGCACGCTGCCACCTCCAACTTGCTCCCTGGAGATGCCTTTTGTCCTCCCTGGCTGCCTGCAAACCCAAGCCACCCCCCGTGAATTTATCCCTTTTGAA
Organism: Anser cygnoides; assembly: GCF_040182565.1. Classification (NCBI taxonomy): domain Eukaryota; kingdom Metazoa; phylum Chordata; class Aves; order Anseriformes; family Anatidae; genus Anser; species Anser cygnoides. The sequence continues at coordinate 16,389,174 of NC_089881.1, read as the reverse complement.
GCCCTGTGAGGCAGAGAGCCCTCTGGTGTGGGCAAGCCCACCCTGGTGCTGCTCACAGCTCCCCGCAGCTCCCTGGGATCATTCCCCTCCTCTCTGATCTCGTCCAGACGCCGCCACCGCTTGTTAAATACAGCAGGTTTTGAATCCTGGCATCCAGCTGCTTAACATCACCCGGCTTCGATACGGAGAGCTCCACGGTGGAGGATATCTCCGAGCACGTTCCTTGCTGCCCATAAATACAGATATTTTTTCCTGTTAAATCCTGGCTCTATGAACTCCGTTCTATTTACTCCATTAGCCACAGGCAAATTGTAAAATTATAGCCCTGTGCTTCAGCTGGGAGGCCGTGCTTTGAGAGCAGCTCAGGCTCCTGTTAGCGCTGCGCCGTGAAGGCGAGGGATGGGACCGGGGAGCCTCTGATTACCCAAGATAAAACTGATGTGAATAACTCCGAGAGAAACATACTGAGAAGGCTCCCCAGTCTATTAACCACCGAGATTGGGGTGTGTACCGAAGCTGCTCTGTTTAAACCTTCTTCACCACGCTGGGGGATTTTGCTCACTTTCCTCATTTAATCCACTTACATTTGTAGGCAGACGGGCGGGTGGGCAGGGACTGATCCCTTCCTCACTCCTTACCACGATATCTGAGCACTTCCCTCTGCCTGACACCATCACTTAGTGGCCTCTGCCTGCATTTCTTTAAGGTGTTCAAAGTTGCTCTTTGATAGATAAACCCTCCCGCGGCTTAAACTGCCAAATCTGAAATAGTCCTGGCTGGAGAAGGGATTAAGCAGCAAACCCTTATTTATTTTCTTCCTGGTGCTCAGAACAGACACTTCATGGCATTTCTATGAGGCACAGCCTGTCCTGCCCCTGCAGGTTCATGCTCTGCCCAGGGACACTCCTGGCTCCATCCTGCTGGGTCGCGAGGCAGCATCCCCCAGCTGGGGACCCTCCCAGGGGACCACAGGGGACAGGGGAAGGAAAATGGCCTCATCGGCCCATTAAATTTATCATCATTGTGCTGTTTACCCACTTGTTTTAAGAACAATTGCAGCTGTGCATGGAAATGTCCTTGGGCACGGTTACTTTATTAATAAGCTGGTTTTTTCCTACAAAAAATATAAAACCTGAACCTTGAGCCTTACCCATCTGGAGATGTTTTGGAAGCCACCTAGCTGTCACCTGGCTTCTGACCCTACTCAAAATGGGAATCCCCAGAAAAATCTGTGAGAGATGGTATCAGGGGTCCAAACTGGCAGGTAATGGAGTCTTTGGAGCTAATAACTTCATGCCCTTTTGTTGACTGGCAGGTTCAAAATTGAATGTCTCTGGTTGTTGCTCAAGGGAGCGGAGCTTCCTGTGGCTGTTCCTCAGCAAACAGTGATTAAACTGAAGCTTTATGTTGCCAGGAAAAAAAAAAGAAAAAAAAAGAAAAAGAAAAAAGAAAAAAAGTAGCTTTGTAAACAAGCTCTCAGGAGAAGCCCTCCAGCTTGCCCTGCTCACCTTGTGTGTACAGAAAGCAAACAGCAAACACCAGCTTCCTCCTTCCAGTTTCTGAGGTTCACTTAAAAACCGCCAGGCTGAACTGTTTTGTATTTCAAACGCAGCTGGGAATCGCATCTGTCGTTTTGATTTTGCACTGTTCAGGTTCTTTTTCTCCCCAAGTTAATTTCTCCAGCTCGACTGCGAGCTGCACTTGGAGAGGAGAGCAGAGGCTGGGTACCTGCAGCCCTGGCTCCCTCTGTACTGGGACAAAGCCCTGCTGCTCACTCCTGCTCTCCTGGCTGCTCTCATTGCTTTTATTTATTTATTTTTTCCTTTATTTGATATCCCCTGACTTTTTTCTCCTCTTTCCTCATTTATCTGCACTCAGGACAGACACACCACTGCAAGGGATGGGACACACGAGGCACCGACGGCCGCCTTATCCCTGTACCCCAGCTCTCGAGCAGGCTCTGGTTGCGAGCTCCAGGCAGGCAGGCTCCTTCTGCCTTTCAAATAAGGCCCGTTCCTGTTGAACAGGGGCTCATTATCACAGCATCAGGAGAGGAGGGATGTTGCCATATAGCTAATGTGGTGATTTCAGGTACCGTTGCCTTTGCCTGATTAAACATCTCTGGGATCAGGCAGACTGCTTGGATTGAACGGGCCATTATCCTGTCCCGCTAATAGCAGACTCACAGAAGCACGTTATAATTAAAACCAGGATAAAGCTTCTGGCTTTATGCACACCCAGGCATGCTGGGTGCAATGCAGAGCACAGGTTCTGCAGCACCCTCTGCCTCGGCACATCGTGCTTGTGCTGCTCTGGGGGAATTTGGGTGTAAAGTACAAGGCGATTGCAAAGACTTGAAGGAATACGAAAGACCTGTTGCTGTTTTCTGAGCAGGTGATAATGCCTGCCATGCCCTGGGTTTGGAGAATGGGAGCTGGGTGGTGGGACAAGGGGACCCTTGCCCTGCTTGGGTTTGGAGCTGAGCAGCGCGGGCAGTCCTGGGGTCCGGGATGCAGGGGAGCTAGAGAGGGTACAGGGAAGAGTGAAGTGGTGCAGGGGATGGGAAAGCTGCCTTATGAGGAGAGAATAAAAACCCTGGGTCACTTCAGCAGGCAGAGAAGGCTGAGAAAATCATGCAAGTTTTCAGTAAGATGCCTGCAGACTTGTTCACCGCATCCCACAGCACTGAGACATTGGGACACTCACCGAAGCTAGCAAAACACCAACTTAAACCAGACACAAGGAGGCAGGTTTCTGCCCAGAGGCAGCACATTTCTGGAACACTGTGGCTGGCCTTACAGGAGCTGGTGTTACCGTGGCTGTCCTTCAACCTACAGCACAGGGCAGAAGCAGCAAGCAGCTCCCCACCACCCCGATGCCCGGTGCTCAGCAAACTCTCCTCTGATTCCCCAGGAAGCTACTTAAGCAAGGGCTGTAAAATTCCTGGGGCTGCTTTGCAAGTGGGATGTTTGTCATGATCAGCGTGGGGTGTCACTTAAAACCTGATTCATCTGGATCCCCCTGGAATGACATACTTAATATGAATTATTTTTTACCCTCCAGCAATTTTCTGACTGCTCCTCTCTATAGATCTGCAAGATATAGAAAATGGCAAATATCTGCTTTCATGCAGCCAATGTGGAAATTAAATAACTCGCTTCCTCAAGGGACATATTCTGCCCTGAGCAGCCCAGGTAGCAGAGCTGGCAGACTGCTTCAACGCTTCTGGCCACAGGCACATGGCCCTGATGATTGCCCCTTGGGGACACACGCTGTGTGCACCCAGCAGCCCAGGTAGCATCCTCTCCATTTGCAGACTGCAGTAGCCAGCACCCATGGAAAAATCCCTGAGCAGGACCGAGGTTTTCATCCTGAGTGACGCATGGACCTCAGGCTGGAGGAGAAACATCACCTGTTGCGTGGGGGACAGCCTCATGCTCCTGCCGGGGTGCACACCAGCCACATGTGACGGCGGCATGTAACGAGTGTGTGTGCACCCCTGCATACACTTACACGTGTGCATCCCGCCTGCTTGCCCTGTGAACCCCCATGTTTGCAAGCACACGTGTGTGCCTGCGTGTCCAGACTCCCAGCTCCATTTCTCTGGGAAGAAGCCACTCAAGAGCTCTTTCCAAGTAACATTTCCAATAAAGAGACCTGCGTAAATGGTGCGTAAAGCTTTTATGAATCAAGCCCTTAATCAGAAGTTCGGGTTTCCGAGCACATCCTTCAGGCCTAACAGCCCCTTAATGCATTCATCACATTAAGAGTTAATTTACAACACGCGGTCTGAGACCAGCTCCTGGTCCTTCGGTGAGGATCCGCCTGAAGTGCGAGCCGTGTGTTAACCACCCAAATGTATTCTGCGCTCGGGAAAAAAAAAATAAAAATTACCCCTGATATTTTCGCCCTTCAAGGGAGACTCTGGGCCGTGGAACAACATAGCAATGGTGCGACGGGACCACCGCCGCGTTCATGAATTTTAGATGCCTGCGAGAAATTATCTATTTTGCTGGACCCTTGCTGGGCTCAATCAGTTCCTCCGTGGTTGGTGACAATTAAGAGCCAGTATGATGCAAAGAGGATATTTGAGACGCTGCTTGACACCGAGCCTCCCATCCCACCAGCTCTCTACCTCCCAGGACATGTCCCCTTCTCTCTTGTTCCCCAAAAAGGATCAGCCTGGTTGCTGTGCTCCTGGTTTCCTGGAAATGGGCCTTCACGCCTGAAGTTTGTGTGCAGAAACAGCGGTCACGCTGGAAGGAGAGGAGCTCATTGCCCACAGCGTGCTGCCCATGCAGGACGATGGGCAGGCTTGGGGCTGCACCGCGGCACACCTCAGTCCATGCAGAGAGAGTTTCAGCAAGGCAGCTCTTCCCCCTCTACCCTCACTTTTCTTTCCCTCTCTGCTTTCTAAGCAGATGACAATTTTTGGGCCGTTTTTCTCTTTTCAGACAGCACTGTTTTGGAACAGAGCCAGGATCTGCTGTTGAAGTAAACAGGCCGTGCGGGCGCTTTGTTAGCAGCATCTTCCTTGGGCTGATCTCACGGAGCCTCGCAGAGCTTCGCAGACCCAGGAGGTCGCAGCGGTGATGCTCAAGGCATTGTCCTCCCCGTTCCCTTTTCATCTCCTGCCCCATCCTAACAGATCCAAACCTGAGGCACAGGAGACAGGAAGGGAGACAGCAAATCCTCCCTGCCAGCACTACAACACTGTCCCCCCTCCCACCCCACTGTCCCCGTTTATTGTGCCAGCATTGCAGTGTGACACGGCCCCGTGTCACAGCCTGTCACAGCCCAGCTGCAGACGTGGGCTTTGCTGTGTTCAATGCAGTCATACCAAGAGAAGAAGACGATAATCAGCCAGCTTCCAAACAGAACTGGCCAGAAAAGCTTTACAGTTTAGGATGAAAATGGCTATTTTCATTTAAAAGAAAGCATTTTTCAAAACATACCAATTTCTGAACAATATTGTATAGGAAATTGCCCTGTACTCATCTGCTGGCATTGGATGATTTCCATCTTTCCTCTGTTTTCACTCAAAAGCAAACTCGGAGTTTATTATACATATATATTTCCCTCTATATATCTGATAGAGCTTCAAAGGTCAAAGAAAAACAAAGCATGAATTCACTAAAACTAAACATTTCCCATTAAAACAACTTTCAAAAGTCAACTGCATTGGAGAGGCTTAAAACTTTGTGTTTGCCTGCTTCAGAACTGGAAAAAAAAAAAAAAAAAAAAGAGGATTTGTGAAGCTTTCATGAAGAAAAACACAGGGTTCCCACCCTGCTCTGCTACCAATGGACTGGAAACCTGGTTTCATGTCCCTCACCTGCTCAATTTGGAAAGAAGATCTGAACCTACATCCCCTACAGAAAAGCTTAGTTATCTGTCACGAACCTCTCTCACTGCCCTCTGCTCAAATTTCTCCCTTTTTGCACAACTTAAATGGAATAGACCCTCTGGGTTTTGTTTCTCCCTGCCTTGCCCTGACTCATTTTAAACAGCGAATGATGAACGTGGCATTGCTCTTGGTAGGCAAACTGTGCTTGATCCTTCCAAAGGAAAGCTTTCCTTGGTGTGTGGCTCCCTTTCCAGCCTCTGCTCACTCCTCCCGTTGTGTGGTGCCCCTGCTCAGCAGAAAGTTTCATCTCAGGAGCATCTTCCCACCTTCACCCAGCCTGGCTCTCAGCTGGGCAGCTCTGCTCTGCTCTCCTCTGTACGAGGTGAGGCTGATGGCAGCTGCTGAGGTTTCCCTGCGTGCGCAGGGGTGGTGAAAGCAGCACAGCGTTACCAAAAAAGCTGCTGCTTCCCAGCCCAGGCAAATGCTCTGTTGACTTTTGCAACAGAACAGAGAAGTTCTCCACCACGCAACAGGCAGACAAGTAATCCTCATGCAATTTATCACAAATCACTTGATCCAGTCTTTGAATGTGAGAGCCTTATGTAATGTAAATACATATGAAAGCCTATTAGCCTCCTTTGATCATATTAACCTGCCGCTGTGCACAATTAGTTTGAAATTTTTGTCTGAAAAGCTCCATATTAGTGTAAGGAAAAACATAAGGGAGAGATTCAACCTGTCAGGAGAAAATAACTTTTGAGAGGATGAGAATTTTGTATGATTACATGACTCAAGCATAATTCTTGCCAGTCTAACACGGAAACCAAGTCGGACTGTCTCACAAAGAGCTCCAGGACCACACTGGGCTCTCTGCTGGGCTTGTCTTGGGGCAGACACAGTCCCTGGCTGTGGGTAGATGCCATGCGTTACGTAGTGGGGTGACAAATGGTGTCAGGATGGAAGAGGAGATGTCAAGACCTCAATATTAAAGAATTTGTAACCTAAGTAGACACGGTGTTCTCAGGAAACAAGCGTAATGCTGTCCCCACTTAAAAGATCTCATCAGTGGTTGGCAGAAAAAAGCCTGTGGATTAAATGTTAAATTCCCAGTCCAGTATCGTCTCTTATTCATCAGATCATCACTTCTCTCCCAGGGGCCCAGTTTCGTGCTCCTTGAAAACAGATTGACTGACGAAATGGAAGATGTCGTATGCTGCCGTTTCACCCTGGCTGTTGACCGTACTGTAGGTAACACTGCCTTGCACATCCTGTCTGAAATGGATGTCCAGCCTGCTTTCTCCAGACTGCCTGGCATTGCCCTTGAGCAAGCTGTTCGGGAGGCTTGATATCCCTGGAGATCTCTCTGGCCTCCGCCAGAACTGATCCTATCTCCTCTCTCCCACGTGGACCATTCACCTGACCATTCATCACTTTTAGCCTCTCCAAGTAGAAGAAAGGATCAGCACAATGGCAGTGTTGTTCCTCCTGTACAGGGCATTGAGTTATTACCTTCCCCTCAAAGATTTCTGCCTTTGTGTTGGTCTCGGTGCTGGAGGAGGCTGGAGCTGCAGCCTCCCAGAGGAGATACAAGGCCTCTCAGAGCCACTTCACTTGTGCAATAGCAGCAGCACCTCTTATCTGCAAAGACCATATAAGCAGTAAAATACTCCATCCGAGCCGGGCACAGCCGGGTTTCCAGTGTAATTAAATAGGAAGATGAGCTGTAGGGGGAAGGGAAGAAACCTAACCCTGGCCAACAAAGGTATTCCGGAGGGAGCTGCTTAAACTCGTCCATGGGGCTAATTAGCTGTGATATTTTCTTGTTATTTCTGGGTCCCCTCTACAGTGTCAGGTGTCTGATAGTAACAGTTCTCCAGTCACCAGCAAGAGGAAACAAAGGGCATCCTCCAGGCATGGCACTGGGAGAAGGCTGGGCGTGCTGCTTCGTGGTCTGTTCACAGCCCCGAGGCCAGGGTCTGTGCACGGCTCCTTGGCCGGTCGGTGCCACCAAAACGTGACACTTCCCGCTTGTTTCCACGTGTCTGGGGGTGCCGATATGCTCTGGTCTTCCTGGTAGAAGCCCACCCCAGAGTACCTGAAAAATTTCTCTGTTCCTTCTTCTGCGACTCTGAGCGCTGTCCTACCCTCAGCTGACAGCCAGTGCACGATCAGAGCTAAGTGCTTTGTTTTTCAAGGTGAGGCAGAGACGAAAGAGCTACACATGCCAGAGCTCTGTGTTTGCACTCTTGTCAGTTTAGCCTCTTGCAATGGCTTAAGCACAGCATCAAGGAAGCTCTTCTGGCTACTCCGGAGGACGCTATTGGCAAAGACACCGTCCTGACACGGCCTCCCCATGCCCTCTGTGTGTTTTGTGCCACAGGAGTGCAGCAAAGTAGGGGAGAACCTCAGCAGAGCTGGGGCAGTGCTCGGCGTGATATCCAAGGCACCAGCTGTTGGCTTAAAATACCCCACCAAATGTTTTGGTGCAGAGAGCTGAACCTCAGAAGTGGGAGAAACTGGGCATAGAAGAGACCCCCCAAAAAAGCCAAGCTGTTTCCCTTGGGGAATTTCATGGGGGAGGACACAGGAGACACGGGAATGCTGGTATCATCTGAGCATTGCCACGCTTCTCTCCTAGCTGAGCTGCATTTTGGCAATGTGGGGGGCTGTTTGCTGAATGAGGCAATAGGTGGGCATTTCCAGGTTTGTGATAATTTGGGGAATGGTAAAGAAATAAATAATTTACCAGATGAACAGAGCAAAGGAGAGAAAATAGCAGGGGACGCAAATGCATGAGACATCTTTTCTCTGCTTCCCTGTTAGCAATGGTTTTCTCAGCAGTGATAATTCAGGAGAGGCCCTTTACCTCGGCAGCCATCTGAGATGATTTTCCAATTAGCCAAATTCTCAGGCTGGCTCCCGTGAGCTGTGTGGAGAGCTCCTCAGCAGCGCATTACTCAGCCTGCTTGTCATTTCCATCCCGGCCTCATGGGTGGATCTCGCTCTGAGCATAGCAGGTCTGTGACTACCAGCTTGTCTAACACGTTTTCTTCTCTGAATCTGTACCTTGGAGGCTCTCAGGTGGCTTTTCCAATGCAGCCTGAAGGACCTTCTGGGCCTGTCGATGTATCCTGGCTGGAGGGGACAGGGGTCTCCACACCGACTGCACCTGGCTAGTACTGGAGCTGCAGCAGCACCGGGAGCTTTCGGGGTGTCCAGGAGCCTGGTGGCAGCCAGCCCTTCAGTCAGGAGCACTTATCAGGCTTCTGGGTGGACTTTTCCCAAGAGTGCAATCTAGAAAGTGAAAAGAAATGATGTGCCTGGAGCTGGTGTGTCTGGGTGATGGGCTCGGGGTCAGGATGGTGTGGGAGCAGAGCCAGGACACCAACAGTGTGCCTGCCGGGGACACGCTTTGCTCCCATGGGTGCTGAGCATGGGCACGCGTGGCAGCAGCACTGAGGGCAATCTCTCACCCATGCTTGTCCCTATTGTGTTACAGACCAGGGCTGTGCTCCCAGCGCTGACAAACAGCCGTGTAAAGAGGCTGGAGGATGCCTGTGGGACCTGATCCTGCCTAGGCCTGTGCCAAGGATGGATGCACAGCCCATGGCAGCTTCTCTAGACCAGGCAGCTTTTGCCAAAAGGATACCTGAAGACAGCTTTGGACAACCAGCTGGTACGCTATAAGTCCTGTTACATTAATAAAGGCTTTGCCTGAGCTTCTGGGGAGCAGTGGTACGTTTCCCAGTCACGACGCCTTCTTTCTACGGGCTCCCAGAGTTGCGAGCCATGCCAGGTACCTCAAATGCTCTCTGATCTGTGTATTGAAGTTTCTCAGAGATGGATTACCATGTGTAATTGCCATGATGGATAACGCGGCGTGGTATTGAACGGGGCCCTGGAGTCATTCAGGACCTACATTCGCCCCGCATGTTCAGATGGAAAATTAAATGATTCTTAAAATAATAAATGTGCACCCTGGAGAGAAATACTCAGCTGCTCCCTCAAGAGGAGCTGTGCTGTTCTTGTGTTGAGCAAGGAATGAGGAAGGTAATTGAAAAGTTATTACTTTGGGGGCAAATTTATCTTGGCTTGTATAGCGCTGCAAATACACTTGACTGGTGAAGCAATACATGAACTGCAACAGGGAGAGCAGCCTGCTGTAGAAAAACCAGGCCAAACGATCTGGGGGTGATTTCTGCACAGCCCTGTGCTCCGTGTGGTGGCAGCGGTCCTGAGCTAAGCCCGTGCCACCCATCCGTGTGCCACCCGACCCAGGTGACAGCGTGCAGGCTGATGTGTGCCACCTGCCCATGGAGATCCCCAAAAGGTGCAGGGCAGTGGTCAGAGCAGGAGTGCTGGGATGTGGGCAGCGGTCTAAGAGAGGCTGCCCCATGTCAACCGGTGGCATCAGCAGCTCTCCAAAAGTGCCACGGCTTTGAGCCCAGCACCCTGCACCTTCCCCATGGGCAGCTTCATTGAGTGGTGCTGGATGGAGACCACAGGCACCCAGCTGTGCTTTCTCCAGCTGCTAGCAGCCATTCGGTCCCTTCCATGTAATTTTGTCTTCTCTGTGACTGTGCTGTGGAGGTGGAAGCAGGATGGGAGGGCCAGCGGGTGGGAGGAGGACATTATCGACATATTCGTAATGAGAGGATCAGCCCCAGGACAGGGACAGGGCGATGGGGGAATCTCTGCCTTTGGAGATGCTCAAACCTCAGCTGGACAAACCTGTGACACAGCTTGGAAGTTGGCCCCTCTGTGCAGAGCTGGAGGCCTCCAGAGGTCGCATCCTGCCTCAGTCTGCCTCTGCTGGGCCGGTTTGCAAGGAGGAGGAATTAAACCCTGCTCGTCCCACAGAGGTGAGGATGTTGTGGGATCTGCAGTCTGCCTCGCCAGGGAGCTGAGCCTCAGACAAGCTACAGCTGAGGAGCACTTCCACGGTTGTGCTGGAGGTGTGAGGGGTTTTCAGGTCTCCCAGACCAGGCAGTGACGAAGGTGAGGGTGCCCTACGGGTGTGCTGATGCCTTGAGATGGTGCCGGCAAGGCTGTGTGATGCTCCAGCCACTCAGCCCTGGGCCCCACACACCCTGAAGCGAGAAAAGCAAGGAAAACAAACAAACAAAAAAAAACAGAAAGGGGAATTTGCTCCTCTGTGTCTGCTTAGGGCCTGGCCTGTCTGCAGGGAATTTCAAAGCAACACTTCAAAAGGTTTTTTTTCCTGTTTGTTTTTAACAATTAATTCAAATGAAATAAAAGTTTTCACATGTTGGCTTTGCTGTTTTTTTATTATTAAAAAAAATAAAGCTCTCAAATAATTAGAGTACTCCAAGTAAACAGGCTCTTCATGCTTTATTACCTGATGTGTATTATGGCTCCGTTAATGCACTGTGGCATTTCAGCCATTTTCCGTACTTCAGAATGTTTTAAAGATGGGACTCAAATCATCAGCATTAATTGCCAGCGAAACAGAAATGAACCTTCTAAAAGGGAAATCATTTTATAGCTCTAATTTGATTAAGCGGCAAAGCTCATTGTTTCCATCTTAGGTGGACAGTGAAAACACAAGTAAAGTTAATATTTATTAATCCTAATGTGCAGGCCAGGTAATTGCATTGCCCGCTGCGGCAGCGAGGGCTGCGTGACTCTCACTTGCTCCCTCGCTGTATGTTTGCACACTCTTTGGGTAAACAGGAAAACGAGGAGGGTTCGGTGCTAATTAGGGAGACGAAATCTCCTTTGCAAAGGGCTCCCAATTTTAATTGTGAGCTCGGTAATTGTGCCTGGTGACAGTGACCCAAACCCAGGGGTGGGTGAGCAGCTCCAGGAGGAGCCGTGGCTTACGCGGGCAGAGACGTGTCCGTAGGCGTGCGCACGTATGCAGGCGCTCTCCTGTGTGCTCTTCGTGTCACACACACGTTTTTCTACAATTCCAAAATGACTTCTTTTTTTCCCCATTTTTTTTTCTCCCTGCCCCTTTCTTTGCATCCAGCTGAGATGTGAAGCGTCCTTATGCTGCAAGCAGCACCAGCACCCTGCTGTCACCAGCATGACCGACATCTCGGGTTCCTCGGACCTAGGAACTTCTGGGGCTCTTTCTGCCCTGGCTCCTCTGCAGCCAGTGGAGATTCACCTCTCCTCGCCTGCTGGCTCAAGCCCACTTCAGTGCCTGGATGGTTTTGCCTTCAGCTGTTTACTTGCCAATGTCTATGAATCTGCGCACTTCCATCAGCGTACTGGGCAATTTTTGGCACCTTGGCTGGTGGACACTGGGCTCTTCTGTAGGAAAGATGCTTTATAAGGCAGAAGTAGGTGTGTACACTGGGGGAAAAACATGACGATTGCCCAGGGCAGGCAAGGTCCACCACATCACTAAGTCAGAACCGCATTGGGCACACAGATTTCATGCCTCTGACTTAAAAACACCTGCAACGAGCCCCTCTTCCCACGGGGACATCACCCTGCAGCCACGCAGTGGTCACCACGACCTCCCTGTCTGAATGCGAGCCTGGCTGGGGCCTGCCAGGCTGAGGCAGAACCAGTCCCCAGCTCACCAGACGTGGCCGTGGGCAGGGGCTAAACCTGTGACCTCTGCACCGGCACCGACCTGAATTAACACGAGCTCCTTCCAAGATCGTTTGTGCTGGGCAGGGACAGATTAAGGAACTTTCTAGCCTCCTCCCAGTCCACTCAGAGAGGAAAAGAGCCCCGCAGGATCACAAGCCGACCATTTGATTTCCCCACCAAGCCTGCTCAGCATCTTGCAGGATTGGCCCCCTTGCATCCTGCCTTTTAATTGCTGACTGATTGTAATATAGGATTTTATTTTCCCTATAATGACTCTTGGGGCCCCCAGATGTTCTCCTCAAGTGTGGTTGCGTCAGCACTAGAGACTGAATGACTGATACCAGCAATTTTTACAGCTTGAAAGGAGAGAAATATGTGAAGGGGATTTAATTTAGCTCTGATACTGTGTCTTCATCTTCAAGACTCTACAAGAAAACGACATCAAAAGGTTATTTTACAACGAGAGGAGGGAGAATTAGCCTGAGAGAGGGAGAGATCACCGAGCTGGCTTTCTAATATCAGTTCATTACAGGGAACACGTTTGCACAGCCGCTTCACTGCTGCTGTTAATTTAAACCAAGATGATTAAAAGCTGTAATTGCACCATTTTAAATAAATGTCCGCTATCTGGATTATTATATTTTTAATTAGCGTGGCTCTGTCCAATTTTTTTATCTCTCTGATTGATTTGTTTATACTGCATTTATTTATAATGCATTGATCTCCCTGACCCTGCTGCCTCCCCAGCCTGCAGTTTGGTCACGGTTCCAGCAAATGGAAGAGGGAGTCTGACCCGAACCAGGAAAGAGCAAAAGGTATGGGTCAGCTCTCCCTCCTGAGCTCATCACAGCTCTCCTTCGTCTTGCCTCCTGCCCTAAGAGCTCTTCTGCTACTTGCTCTTCCCCAGGGCTGGGGAGGAGGCTGATCGGCTGGAGGGCTGGCTGGCAGGGAGGTGGGATGGGGAAAGATTGAAATGTCCTTCAAGAAAACCTGACAAACCTGTGGTGCTGGCAGGAGCATCCCAGGACCCTGAGGTTTCATCCTGTGTGGTAGGACCCATCCTTTAAGCATTATGTCCCCAGCAGGATCATGCTCCTCTGTCTTCAAGGGACTCTCTAAAAATGTAAAATTTCCCTGGCAGAAGGCAGGATTTCCTGGCAGGCTGGGCTACCTGTGCTGGAAGTAGCTCCTGCCCAGAGCTGTTGAACAAAGCACGTTTGCAGTCCTTGCTCTCTTTCTTAGCACCACCTGAACCAATGCAACTGTTGGGCAAAATCCCAAGTGAGCAGCTAAGCCCATGCTGGACCACAATACCCCATTGCATGCTGTTCTCTGCCAGGGGCAAGGAGATGCAAGCATGAATACCTTTAGATCATTGTCCTGATGTTCGGGGCACTCCCCGTTGCTGTTGGAGGCTGTACTGATGGGTAAGTGCTGCGAATATGCAAGAGACCACTTGCTCCTATAGGGCTCTGGGTGTTTCTGCTGCTGCAGTTATCTCCTATCACTCACAGTATCTGCGGCACAGGGACTGCCATGGACCCCCCTTGTGCAGGTTGTCCAGGTAGGGTCAGCATCCTGACTGGTTCTGAGCCCTGTGTCCTGGAGGGATTTGTGCATGCTGGGTTCAGTTTTGCCCTCTCCCAGACTCAGCTTTGCTATGAAGACTGAGCTCTGCAAGCAGGCAAGTCCTGCAGAACTACCCTGCTTCTGAAAAGCAGCAGCGGAGACATCAACCAGAAACTCAGACTAGCTCCTGGGCTTTGCAAGCCCGGGAAACCAGATCCCAGATAACTCTCCTGGCATTCATGCTCGAGTTGTTTCTTTATTGGTTATACGATTCATGCCATCTGCCCGTTGATGTGTGCCCAGAAGAGCGCCGGCTAGCTCTGAGAACGGTGACTAAACGCCCACCTTGGCTGCAGGTCCTGCTCCTATTTCTGCTGTTGTTTCTTCGTGCCCTCAGGGACCTCATTGCTGTGCAGCCCTGGAACGGGGGGAGAAGCGCGACACGGGCCCCTCGGCGGGGAGCCTGCCGTGGACGGCAGGTTTTCCAGGCGGCAGGGTGCCGTCACCGCCTTCCCCCCAGGGGTCCCTCCTGGGATCCTCGTTGGTCCAAGGGGAGCTGCTTCTGCCTCTGGGGACGTGCCCAGGGGGGCTGGAGGAAGATGTTCTCTGGTGTTTTGCTCTGTTCTGACGATGGCCAGGCTTTGATTCAAATAACTCTGCAAGAAGAGGGAGAGGTTTACCGTGAAAGACTCCAATGTTCACTTAAAACATTTTTTCTTACATTCCTATAATTCCTCTAGACCCTCCCCCAAACTCTCCTAGGAACAAATATTCTGGAAGATGCTGGAAGGCATTGCCTGTTTTGCTTTGCAACCCTGCCAGCTGTCCAGGGGACCTCTCCCCATGCCCCTACAGCTGTTTTATTTGCCCCTGCCCTGGCAGCAGGACTGACCGTCCTTCGGAGGTAAGCTTCCACCTCGGAGCCAGCTGCATCCTCGATCAGGGAGAGGTGGTCTAGGATCCTCACCCCCTTCAGCTTGCACAAAGTGTGCAGCAGAGTTTTCAGGGTCCGCAGGGGGAGCTCGTTCGTGCACCGCCTCAGTTTCTCCTTTGGGATTGACTTCAGGAGGGTGTTGACATCCAGCAGGATTTTGTCCAGGTCGATGGTGCTGATGGTGCTGGGGAGAAGACGCGTAGTTCTCCAGAGGCATTTGGCCAACAGGTCAGAAAACTTATCTGGGCTGCCCTCGGCACTCAGGCTGCCTTGGAGCAGCTTGAGCAAGGCACAGAAGATCCTCGTCTGGTCAGATTTTTCTAGGACCCTTCTCATGAGGACATTAATGGACTGTATGAGCTTCTGATCTTCCTCTTGGTCCCCCTCCAGGAATTTTAGCATTAAGGTAAGGAGGTTGTGCATTACATCCTTCAGCACCTCCATCGAGGCCTCCTGAGCCAGTTTCTTCTCCTGGAAGAGAAACATCATGGCCTGGATGACACCTTTGCATCTCAGGATGATTTGGTCCTTCCCCCATTTCTCATCAGATTCCTTTTGCTTCTGGAACAACTTAAGTGGTTGGAAGCTGGCTACGAGGAACTCATTAACATGCCCAGCCATGGCTTCTGCTTTGTTCTTCTGCCTCAGGATCTTCTCAATTTCTTCCACTGCCTGAATGCTGGTGTCAGCATCGCTATTTCCAATGCCACAAATAAGGGAATTAATAGTATGGGTGATGTTATGACACGTGTCATCAGTGTCTGCGGAGGCGGGCAAGGTCTGGAATTCAGGGATCGTTTCTAGCCGAATGATATCCCTCAGTTTTAAGTGCCTGTATTTTCTGGAGACCGGCCTTCCCTTGTGCTGTCCTATACGTGGAGGCAGAGACCAAGGAGCCTCAACCACATTATTCAAATTTCCTCCTTCAGAGCTGGCGGGCTCTGGCTTTGAGGGTGCACCTCCTGCCTGCTGGCAGATGCCTTCAGAGCCAGTGTTTGAATCCTGTTGAGGCTTTTCACAAAGATGTTTTGCTTGGGACACTCGTGGCCTGCCAGGTTCCTGCTCTGCAGTTTGTCCCAGCATCCGCATATATTCTTCAGGGAGATCCCCAACAATTCTGAGTACAATTTCCCCATGAGTTTTGCAAGCTCTGACCATGATGTTTAGAGCAGCGTTATGAATAGCTCTGTCTTTGTCTCCGAGGAAGGCGGCTATCTTCTTCAAGGCTTTGCTAGGGCTGGGCTCACACACTTCCAGGCCGTACACCTCGAGCAGATAACCCATCTCCACCAGGCATCCTGCCTGCTGCTTGGCGTTCTGGAACTTGATGCCTTCCATGAGGAAGCTGAACACCTTCTTAGCTGGGTACACCAGGCACATGCTCTTCAGGACAGTGTGCACCAACTTACAAATGACTTTCCTTGGCTCCCCCATCTTCAGGACCAGGTATGGAAGGAAGGAAAGGGCCTCATTCTCCGTCAGCTGGTACTTTTCTTGGATCAGCAAAGTTAGCAGCAGGTTGAGGTACTCCAGGCTCTTGATAAGCACCCACATGTTGGAGTCAAAGAAACACAGGGTAAGCCATTTCAGGATCAGGTCCAGGCAGCTGATGACTCCTTCCTTCTCTGTCTCCAGGTGCCTGATCATCATGGCCAAGGCTTTGATTTGGTGCAGGAAGCTGGGGTGGAACAGTTCCACCTGGAAGCTCCTGGACACGCAGCTGCTCATCTGGGCCTTCAGCTGCTCGATGTACCTTTTGTTGGGAGCAGTGAAGTTCCACTGCAGCACTTTCCTGTCTTTCTCATCCCTCAGTCTTTGCTCTTTCCCCCTGGGGACAACAATGAAGATGTGTACGGGTTTGTCCCTGTCCTTTGGCGTGGGCTTTGCCTGTGCTTTCCCCTTGGCTGCACCCGTGTCTTTCATGCCTTCCTCTCCTGACGTGGGCTCCTTGGGACCTTGCTTCAGCTCTCTGCTGGGTTTGGGTGCTGGCTCTTCAGCTGACGCTTGTGAAGACAAGGCTGTTGCTTCAGGTGGTGTGGTTGGAACAGAGGGCAAAGCGGCAGTGATGTTGTCTGTACGGTGCCCAGAAAGTGACTCGACAGAAGCAGTGGGTTGTGCTGACAGACTGGCGTTGGCATTCTCCAGGATTGCAAGTACGTGGTCCCTTGCACCTGCCTTCAGCTCGCTGGTGGCCTCAGCCATCTTCTCAAAGCCAAGGTGCATGATGAAGAAGGGCAGGGCTGCCCGTGACGCCGTGAGCACGTCCCGGTTGCTGTCCTGTAGGCAGGAGAAGAGGAGCGGCACGCAGCGGAGCAGGTCCGAGGGAGCTGACCGCAGGGTGGGCAGCTCTTCGGCCAGCCACCGCACCAGCTCCTGCTTCTGGAAGGGCATTCCTTCTCCCAGCTCTCCTGAAATGTCCTGCCCACCCAGCCACTGCGATATGTCGAGCTGTGCAGCCCAGGCATTCACGGCAGCCAGGGCAGCCGCTCTCGTGCTGCTCTTGCTGTCTCTGAACAGAGCGATGAGGGGAAGGCCCAAGTCCTTCATGTGCTGTGTGACGTTGGAGCCCATGGCTGCGGACAGGTGCTGGAGGACCCTCAGGGCCATCTGTACCAGGCTGGGGTTCGGGTCATGGAGACAAACCCTCAGGGCTCTTGGGAGCTCTCCTAGGTTTGGCTGGATGTGTTTGGCATCCCGGAGGATGCAGGCAACCTCTTCCAGGCCCTCCTTCTGCATGTTCCAATCCTCCTCCTGCAGCTTGGACAGCAGCTCTGGTGTGATCCTGTCACTAATGTCTATGGCTCCTGTTCTTCTCTGATCCCCCGAGTCCTCCTGGGTCCCATCACCCAGGTCTGGTTTGGGGTTGGCACGACTGGGAGCTGGTGGGACCTGCCCGTGCACCTTCTCCAGCTCAGCATCTATCTGGGGGAGAAGGGGCAGCTTTTCACTCTCCATCAGCTCTCTGAGCGAGTCTCCCACGTACAGGTAAATAACCCCCAGCAAAGTGATGGCCGATCTCTGCACGCTGGGCTGAGCAGCAGCAAGAGCAATCCTCAGGGTATTTATTAGTGTCTTGGCCTCCATGCCAGCAAAGCCAAACTCCAGAATTGCCTTTGACAGCCAGTCCAAGATCTTGGTCTGGATCCTGGAGTTATTCTGTGAGAAGGCCAACGCCATAGCTGTCTGTGCTGTCCATGGCAATGAGCATGCCTCTGCTATAGCTGTCAAGGCTCCTTGGGCACTGGTGCTGCACAGCACATCTCCCACCATTTCCACCACGCTTTCTAGGACAATTTGAGCCGATGTCCTGGAGAAGTCCCCTTCCTGGGCTAGCAGAGTGATTGTGTGGAGTTTCTTCTGCATCACCTGGAGCTTTGTCTCCTTGCACCCCCGTGACAGCAGTCTCACCAGGGCTTGGCACGGTATCTCACTTTTCTTCATCTCCCTGATAGTCTTCTGCAGGGTCTCCATGCTGGAAATCCGTTCTTTCCAGGCGTTGCTTTCCAAATTTTGAACGCAGGTTTCGGGAAGCACCGCTGCCACCTTTTCCTTGCATTCTTCCTCCGAGAGCTCTGGTTCACACATGTTGCTTGAGCCCACCCTTCCCATTTGGTGATGGGCTCTGTCCTTCCAGGGCTGGCCAGGTTTCCTTCCAAGCACCCTAAACGAGAAGCAAGAGGGCAGCGCGGGGTGTCCTTACCAATGGAGAGGTGCAGATGTTGCAGCGGCACCTTTGGGTCCCTCCTGGCAGGGTGCATGGAGCCCACGAACCGCCTGCCACGAGTGCTGGCCATTGTGAGGTCGGAGCCGCCCGCGGGGAGCCACAGCCCTGTGGTGGGGTCCCAGTGCCACCACTGTCACCAGCAGCGACCGTTCTTCCTGCAGGTGGGTCTGAGCCACTGGGTGAAGGCATCGGTGCAGGCAGCATCACCTCCAGCCCTCGTTGCCTCCAGGGGTGGAAGATGCAGCCTGGAGGCAGGGACTGCCACGCATCGTGCCACCACAGCCGTCTGGTCCCCTGAGCCTGTAACTGGACATAACCCTTCCTCCCTCTGCCCACACGGTTCCTGCTGAGACTCTGAGGCTGTCGACAGCTGAGTGAGTAAGGAGTAGTTTGGGATGCTGAACAACAACAAAATTGCCAGGGGAAAGAAGATTTTCACTGAACCAATTTTTTAAAGGTTTTCTTTAGAACAAAACCCACCGCTTTTAACCGTAGATAGCACAGTTCACTTTTATGCTATTTAACTTTCTTCCAGCCTGTTACAAGTTGACACCTTTTGCATGAGAAATGCCCTGTAGAAATGAAAAACAGGCACTCAGCCGTGGGCAAAAATCTCTGGCAGTGCAGCAGCACTGCCTGCATCCTCAGAGGAAAGTGAGGATCCTCCAGGGAAAACTCTTTGCAGGAGCCCTGCACCCAGCTCCACTGCTTGGACAGCCCCTGGCATGGAGGAGAGCTGTGCGGAGTGTCTGCCCTCACGGACAAGGATGCACAGACCACAAATAGGACAATCTGTGCTCTTTGGCTCTCTCTGCTGGCTGCAGTGCACCCCACTCGTGGGCTTGTGCTCCTCAGGGGGTCCCCCAACATTGCACCCTCCAGGGAAGAGGCTGGTGTCGGGAGCAGAGCAGCAGGCACAGAAGTCCCTTGTTGGAGCCTCTGGAAGAATCACACATCACAATGAGCACTAGAAGTAAAATAGGGAAGGAAAGATGCGGCAGCGAGGTTTCCCCGAAAAGCCTTGCAAATGCAACAGCTGATTTCCGGGAGGATCCTTCTCTTCCCTAAGCCTCCAGCTGGAGGGACAGATTTTCCCTGAAGGCAAAACCCAGAGCCGTGCAAGGGAGCAAGTGCTGGGAGGGATTCACCAACTCTGCTCTGTGCCAGGGGAACGGAGCTCAACAAGTGCTGAGGGACGGGCACGGGAGGGCCGGGAGCGTCTCTCTGGGGCCAGCTCTGTCGGGGCTGGAGGCTGGAGTGTTTCCTCCCATCAGCAGAGCACGGCAGCCTGCCTGCAGCTGCGAGGGGTTGGGATGCCGGCAGCGGGGAGCAGCGGCACTGATGCTCTGGGAGGTGAGCTGGACTAAGTCCCTCTCCTTCTGCCCCAGCAGTGAGCAAAGCCTGGATCTGAGTGCATCATTTCATGCTTTCTCAGGGAATCTCTCTATAAGAGATACCGGGGACCTTTGTGAAACCTCGTTTTGTTAATCGAGTGGCTTTTGGTTCCACCCAGGTGGGTTTCTTTGTTGGGTGATGCTGGAAATATCAGGTCATGGCACAAACTGGCAAGAGTACTGTACATATGAGAAAAAAGGCACTTGCTGATTTTTTTTGAGAGCTTGTTCATTTTTGGGGTTCTGCCAGGCATTTTCAGGGTAAGTCTCCCAAGACTGGGATCCAGACTGCTGAGGTACTCACAGCATCTGGCCAAACAGCTCTTTTGGGTATGCTATTAGGTGTTAACAAATGCGACAAATAATTCACTAATAAAAAAAAGGAGAAAAAAAATGCTCAGTGTAAGTGAATTTTACTGCGTTATTCTGGTGAGGAGCTGTCAAAGAGTCAGAAGGTGTTCTGAGGAGAGAGAGTACAGTCTGTTCCTTTATCATAATAACTTTTATTGCCTAGGTATAGTTTCTCACCCCGGTCAATAAGCATCCTGCT
This sequence comes from Anser cygnoides, assembly GCF_040182565.1. Taxonomy (NCBI): domain Eukaryota; kingdom Metazoa; phylum Chordata; class Aves; order Anseriformes; family Anatidae; genus Anser; species Anser cygnoides. Next base: position 16,369,089 of record NC_089881.1, on the reverse strand, counting down.
GCTTTGTTTTCAGAGCATTAGGGCTCGGTTACAGCAGCAAAAGCTTCTTTCCAGTTGCCTGGTGCTGACCCATCCCAGGGGCTGGGGGCTGCTCCAGTGCTCCCCAGAGGTGCTGGGGTTTTGGCAGGATAGAGGGGAAAAAGATTCCCATGGTGAGAGCAGGGGCCTGGGAATAGGGAATGCTCCTGGTGCTTGCAGATCGGAGCAATGATGAGACTGCCGTGACGCTTGCTGGGAGCTACAGGGGCAGATTAAATGCAAAAACACCGTGGAACCTCGCACAGGCTGTTCTGGGTGAAGGACAGTTGTGCCCAGGGGTCTGTGCTCTTTGTCATTTCTGCAGAGCCGAAAAGAGCATGCCGATGCCAGAGCGGCCCCAGGCTATGAAGTCTGGATCCCTGAAGCATTTCTCGTGCACCGCAGCTAGAATTGCTTCGAGCTATCTGTCACCAACGAGCCCTCTGGGCCAAGGGAGACTTGGCCTTTCTAACAATTTGGGCATCACATAACAAATACCCTGGCCTGCTTGCTAGAGCCAATGACCCTTCCTGGCATCGTTACTTGGAGAGGTTGCTGCTGGGGACGGCTGAGCAGCTCATCGCTGGCTTCCCATCGGGGCATCTGTGCTTCCAGGCCTCATACAGTCTTCTCTGGTTTTAATTCAAAGCAGCTCTTTGGACAGCAGTTTCAAGCCCTTTTATGTGGCTCCTCGTGGACGTTTCCCTGCAGTGCCTCATGAATCACCAGCTGAAGGCACCTGCCAGGGTGGGGATTGCTCTGGGTCTGCCCGTGCCACCGAGTGCACGAGGAGAGGCGAAACAGCCAGCGTGGATCATCGCGGCCCCCAGCCTTCCCCAGGCCGATGTAGGGGCTGCTCCTCCTTGGAACCTCGGCTCTGAGCTGCTGAGAACCTCACTGGAAAACCTCTCTCAAAGCCTCTCTCTTCCCCTTTGGCAGCTCAGGCCCGTGGCGCTGACCGCGCCGCGTGCTCTCACCCCACGTCCAACCCAGCACGAGCCTTCCCAGGCCAGGACGCTGTGCCGTGGTTGTGTGGCCAGGGATTACACGCAGCCATTTAATCTCTTTAGCCCATAATTCCCACCCATCAAAGAGAAGCAATAAATCTTTCTTTGTCTTTGTAGCCTCTGTAGCTCAGCAGGGCAAGTCCATCTCTGGCATCGTGTTTGCACGGCTCCCAGTCCCTGGGATTGCTGGTGCTGCCGCGGTGCAACTACACGCAGTGATGTTGTGTTTAATGCCCTGCGAGCCACCTCCCCAGCCTCCAGGAGCTCCTGAGCTGCCTGAAGGAGCAGGTTTTCCTGTCTGCCTCCGGGCAGAGGGCACTCACACATGCCTCCACCAGTACATCTTCATTAAGCCGCGCAGAAGCTGCCGCGCCGTGCCGCCAGCTGCACCGCCGCGACGGGCTGGTGTAGCATGTGAATCACTTTGTCTTGATCCCTGCCTCTGCCTGTGGATCATCCATATCCCTACTTGTGACGGGTTTCACTCCTGCAATTGGCAGGATTAAACTCCCTTCAAAAGAACTGCCTGAGCATAGTGACCAAGAGGAAAAACCTCAGGCGAGGAGCGCTCTATTTATAGCCCATGAAGGATGGACTCGGTGCATAAGAATATTCAAGCCCCCGGCACCTCCACCCCCCTCTCTGTTCCTATAGCTGCTGTCTTAGCACTGAAGAATTGGCTGCTTTTTGAAAGCTGACTGGATCCTCAGTCAGGAGAGGAGCAAAGGGACAGGGGTGGGGAGATCTCAGCTTTGCTGAGTCCCCCAAAATCTGCTCCCTAGAGGACAGCCAGCAGCAGAGGAATCAGACGTGACGGAGGACTGGTGCTCTCCCCTCGGTCTGCATCCACACTTTCCAAGGGGGGTCCTATTCTCACCCTATCTGCTTTCAGGGCAGCAAAACGATCTGCATTGCTTGCACTTCCCACATCTCTTTCAGGAGGCTCCCCCAGGGCTGCCCCCCTTTGCTCCCTCCCAGGGGTGAGTTAACGTTGCACCCCGCTCAGCTGCACTGGGGACAAAGAACAACAACCCCATTTCTCACCTTTGGATACGATGTCTGCAAAATATTTGCTACCTTTGCTCCCGAATGATGAATTTCTGATCAAAGTGACATTTGTGCCCCACGTCTCCAGCTCGCCGATGATGGCATGTCAGAAAGCAGCACGGCTGGGAGGAGAAGAGGTTCTGGAAAAGCACAAAGAATTTATCTTCCATTGAGAAAACTGTTTCTTTTTCTCGGTGCCATCTCCTACCCAGCTGACACTTTTAATAATGTCATTAATGATGATGTAGTGGGTAGAAAAGCTGCTGTAGCGGGTTTACTAGATGGAGAGATGCTGATGGCATGGGGTTAGCACCTTGCCTTTACAAGGATGCGACCCCCCCGCACAGTGGAACAAAGGAGAACTTTCTGAAGGAGTCTCAGAAGCGGTGGACGTTGCAAGGAATAAAATACATCAGGTAAGAAAATATTTCAGTGTTCCTGAGTGAGAAGGAATAAGGCATGTTGGGGATAAACCTGTACTGTGAACCTCTTTTTTGATACCCACAGCTCCCAACACACAGCTGTGATTTCCAGCAATGTCACTGGAGCTGGGTGTAAATCCTCTAGCCCGACTTAAGCGCCGGTGCTGTGGATTTGACTCAATCCCACTTACAGGGATTCGATGTCTAAAATGCTGCGGTGTCCCTAGGTCCCTTAGAAAAACAGCAAAAATTTTTACTTAAAGAAATTGTGCGTTGTGTGTGTGCGCATGTGGGGGCTGTACTGCCATTTGCTGTCATTGCCCTGAGACAGGCAGCATTTCCAAGACAAGCAGGCTGAGAGAGGTGACTTAGGTTTCCTCAGTGACCAGCAAGTCTCAGCATCACTGTTTGAAACATAAACTTTATTGCAACGAAGGATTAAAAATAGTACATCTGAAAGAGTCGCAGAGTGCATGTCATTAAGGAACTAGTCAGAAATCACAACTCAAGCAAATCGTGTACAATAGGAACAGAAAGTTTTATTAAAACAACTTGAAATCGAACTCAGATTTTCCTCGTGTGTTTCATTTCACCATAACCGTGTATTTACAGTCTTCGCCTCTTGTGGTGAAGGTTCTGCTCGGGGCGGGGGGCTAGGAAGAAGGCAGGGATGGATGGGGAGGAGAGGTGGGTTTCAAAAGCTAACAGGATGTGAAAGTTTTCCAGAAGAAGTTCTTGCAGCCTGCTTTGCGTTCCCGGGGCGCCAGAGCGGGGTTTGAGTTAGCCGAGCGCTCCAGCTCCAGTCTCACTTCGTCCTGCTCGGCCCCTCGGGACAAGTCCTCAGACTCCAGGGCTTCATTTTCTGTCTGGCTGGGCTCTGAGAGCAGTTCTGCCAAAAAGTACTTGGCCAGTTCCTTGGGGAGAAGGGAAACAAAGAGGGAGAGAGCACGGTTACTCTTCGGCTACCGGGGGCTCGCTGCACTGCGCCCAGGACAGCGGCACAGCTCCGGAGTAGACGGGGAGCTGCATCTCCCCAGCATCTCAGCCCAACCAGCAGCTGCCTTCCAGCAGCAGCGGCTACAAAATAAAGCAGAGCAGGAGAGCACTGACATCTACCCGGTGTGCTGAAGGGATCGCTGGGCAGGGAAGGAGCTCACCCGAGCATCACCCTGCCACCCCGTCCCTCCCTGGTGGTCTCAGCCAGGATGCTGAGAGGCTGCTGCTGAAGCAGCACGGGGCAGGTTTTGGGGAAAGCAGCTGGGCTGGGGCACCCTCTTGCTCGGTTATCTTTCCTCTCGTCCCTCTGAGCCCTGGCTGCCCCGTTGCATGGCAGAGGACACCTTCCTGCTGCATCGAGGCAGCTGCCTTGGTTCTGCACCCCGGAGAAGCCTCGGGGAGCTTCTCCAGGGGCTCTGCCCTCTGTGCGGGCAGCGGCCGCTCCTCGTCCCCCAGCAGGCTGGGCTGGAGGGGGGTCTCCCCATCCTGCCCCCGGCCATCCAGCTGCCATGGCCCATCTGTGGTGGGGAACCAGGGGTCTGTCGGGGAACCGGGGGCCGGAGCGGGGACAACGGGGAGGTCTGCTGAGGAACAGGGGAAAGGCACTGAGGGTACCGGGGTGTGCGGCGGGGAAGTGGAGGGGTCTGCGGTGGGGAAAGTAGTGGTCTGCCAGGGGGGATGGAGGGGAACAGGGGAGGGGAAGCGGGAGGAGAAGCGGGGCCGTCGGGGTCTCCAGCGGGGTGCCCGCCCCGTCGGGGGGGGGGCTCTCACCTGCTTCCCGGCGGCGGCAGCCAGGGATTTCTGCAGGAACTGCCGGAGCCGCGGGTCCGAGGGGGCGGCCGAGACGGTGCCGAGGGCCAGGGCGATGGAGAGCAGGGCCAGGGCGCAGTGGAGGCGGCACGACAGCATCTCGCCGGCGGGGCGGGCGCGGGCAGGAGGCGGCGGGGAAGCGCTGGCGGCTCCGCTGCGGCTCGGCTCCGGCGTTGGGGATCTCCTCGCCTCCCGCCGCCTTTATAAACCCTTCTCCTGACGTCAAGGCGGGGGCGCCCCCCTCGCCCCACGCCGCCGGGGGTGGGTCCCTGCCCGGGCTTGGGGGGGGGAGAGCCGCGGCCGGGGATGCTCCGCTCTGCCCGGGGCTGGCCAGGCACCCACGGCGCTCCCCCCTCGTTGTACTCCCACCTTCGGTGCTTTCCGGCTGCCCCCCGCCTCCTTTTCTCCCCAAACCGCCGTCCGTCCGGGTCCTCGACGCTGCTCGTCCGTTGTCTCCCCCCCGAGCCTCAAGCATCCCCCCGGGGGGACCCCCCGGCTGTGCGCCCCAGCGGGGCTGCCCGCCCCGTCGGGTAAAAAAAGGCTGCAGAGTGGGGGAAAGTGCAAACCTTCCCCCAAAAGGCGGCTTAGCAGCAGGGAACAGGGGGTGCTGAGCTGTCCCCGGGGGCAATTTCTGCCTCCCCGGCTCTGCAGCATCTCTGCAGCTCAGGAAAGCGGGGGCCAGCCGGTGCCTTGGTCGTGTGTGTCCCCCCCGGTCCTGAGCTCAGCGGTGCTGGTCCCATGGGGAACGTGCCCATCATTGGGATAACCAGTCTCCCCATCTCTCCCAGCCTGTCCCCACGGCTGGCTGGTGCCCACACGGACGGATCCCTCCATGCCGAGGGACTCCCCAGCCCTCTGCCAGCAGCAGGAGCAGATGGGGCTCTGCTGCCACCCCGATGTCTGGTGTCAGGGGCCCCCTCCTGCTTTTCCAAGCTGGGGGAAGTCAAAGGCTTGTGGGAACAAGGCTGCTGCTGCTCAGAGGTCTCCAGAAATCTCCAGAAGGGCTCTTTCAGTTCGTGTTGAATTAACGCCCACCCAGCACGCTCCCAGACTGACTGTTGCTGAGGCTGGACTAGGAGTGAGGAGGGCGTACCGAGGTGTTCCTGCTCTGCTTTACAACCCAGCAAGAGGAATTGGCGGTGGGTGCTGGTTCCCAACCGGGCAGACCTCCGGGCTGAGCAGGCGCTGCCCTCCCTGCACGATGCACCCCTTTCTCTGTGCGGATATCTGCAGCCATGTCACATTCATCCACTGCCTCCTCCCCAAATAATGGTGCAAATGAATGCAACAGGGTTAATTTGAACCCAAGAGGAACACCCTCACTCCCATCAGGGATCCAGGTTTTCATGGTGTCCATGCATACTACGGCTCTGCCAGCCACATGGGGACAAGATTTGGAAGACGAGGTTGGCTCAGGCTCCTTCATTCTCCTGCACTGGGGGCGAGAAGCAGTACCCCTGCCTGGGGACGCCGGAGGGATTGTAGGGGTGTCCTCTGGCAGCAAGAGAAACCTTACTGCATGGAAACATCTTGGATTTGTCCCACTGAGCTTTAGACACCTACCTGACAAAAGCAGGGCAGTGCTCTTTTGCTGTCTCTGGTCCTGTGCCCCACCAGGAGATGACTTGGCCCCAGAGCAGCCTGAGGAAGGCTCTGAGGCCCACCCTGGTCCTTTAATCCCTCATGGGATTCAGCTGACGTTGGGTGGAGGCAGGACCAGTGCCAGGGTGCTGGTGGGGAAGTTCTCCTAGGAGAAACTTGCCTATTTTAATGGAGTAAAACTGAGTTCCTATTAGATCTGAGCCTTGCTCTGGATCAAATGTTGAAAGGACCAAAATATTCTTGGTGCTCTTGGGAAGAATTTGGGGGAACCACTCTGATGTTCTCCAACCAAAAAGTTTTGGGATCCCATTTCAAATAACATCTAAAAGAAAAATACGATTTAACTGAAGATGGAAATATGTGCTTTGGTTCAGAAAACCCTCTTGTGCTGACCTGAAGGAAACCAGCAGAGAGGGAGTGGAGAAGGGGGGGTCCACCTGCCCCATGCCTCTTCGCGGTGTCTCCTGCCGTGCCCCTGGCGCAGGGCAGACCGTCAGACATCCTCAGGACGCTGGCGCGGGCATGGAGGGGCGAGCAAGGTGCAGATCCATTCACCACTTCCCCCTCCCCCGGCTCCTCCGGGGGATCATTGTGCTCAGAATTTTTTCCCCTCATTCCCCAGCCGGATAAATCCATCATCCGTCCGCTCGGCTGCGGCGAGGGCGATTCTGTTCCTTCCTCTCTGCCGCAGCGCTGCAGGGCATGTGGCTTTGCAGACGATTGAATTGCATTGAATTCCTGGGACTGCTTCCTTACCCCCAGCTCTCCTCCTGCTTGCTCCACGAATCCAGAGCAGTCCAGCAGTGCCCGGACTGTGTGCACAGGCTGCGCGCTCAGCGCTGTGCCAGCGAAGCGTGCCCTCTGCTGTCACTGTGCTTGCAGGACCGGCTCTCCTCGCACCTCGTCACCCCAGCTGCCACCAACCCTTCTGTGAACAGAACAGCCTTGCCACATATCACTACCTTGACAGCAGGAAAAAAAAAAAAAAAAAAAGAAATTATTATATTGCAGCACTCAGCCGTGCTGTAGTGCCGAGCTGCGGTCCACGAGCCAGGGCTGTGAAATTCCTCATCACGAAATTCCTCTGGAAAAGCAGCCTGAGCTATAGGTACAGATGAGTGAATAAGAGTAGTCATCTGTGCCTGGGAGATAACGAGAAACAAGAGCTAAATAAAGGGGAGAAACTGATGCCGGCTGGTGCTGTGTGTCCCTGGGACGGGCTGTGCAGGGGGCAGTGGTGTCGGGATGCCATATGGACTCGCAACAGCCCTTTGCAGGATGCTGGGGACAGACCCAGCTGTGTACAAAGTGGCAGGCTGCCTTCTGCTTCTCACAGGGATGGGCAACATGCAAGGTCAAGAAATTCTCTTACTCCCTCATGTGGGAAAAAAAAAAAAAAAAAATGAGTCTTTAAGAAGTAGTTGAGATAAAATGCCTCTGTGCCTGGGCACGAGTATGAACTGAGATCATGTTTTATTGCTTGTCTGTGCACACCATTTCTGGTGATGGTCTCCAGGCCTCAGTGTGCTGGGTCACGTCCCTGTGCACTGACTGCAATTCCCTTGCTGCGGGCGTCACGCAGAGCTCGTGGCTTTTAGCCCAGGAAGGGCCACACTCCCCACGAAGGTAGGCTGAGAGGGCTGGGGGGATGCTTGCGCTGAGAGGTCTCTGGATAAAAAGCAGTTTCTGCAGTAGGATTTGGGTGCAAACCCATGAGAACTGGGGTCTCCCAGTTGCCTGGATAGTTTTTTATTTCTCAGTGATCAAGGCAAGAGATGATGGATACAGATGATGGGTGAGCACACGCAAATATGAAATAATAGAGGCTCTGGTTAATAAAATAGAGGTTTTATTGATTTATTTTGTGTATTATTTTTATTAGTTTTTATTTTAAAATTTATTTCTAATTCTCATCTCTGTCTTTTTATTCATTTATTCCTGCGGCTCGGTTACTGCCGGGATCCTTCCCAAACTCCATCCTCGCCCGCCCTCTCGTGGGCACCCGGCAGAAGGCAGCGGGGCCCCCCCCGGTGCTGGGCGCAGGCGGCGGTGCTGCCAGCAGCGATGGTGCAAAGGGCCCGGCTGTGCACATTTCCACATTTCCACATTTTGGGAAGTGCCAGCTGCGCTGCCTGCATTTAAACCTTCCGTGCTTCAGTGTCAGCACGAGTTTTTCAGCACCAACCCGAGGACTAGGGGATAAATGGGTGAGTGCAGCACCAGCTGAGCCCCAGCACCTTGCCGCATCGCTGCTGGCGACCCCGAAAGTGCTCAGCCCGAGGAAACTCCAATCCCCATTTCTCTACAGGGTTGCCCCACAGCCTGTGCTGGGAAGTGAAATGAGGCAGGTGTCGGCGGCGTGGGAAATGTTTTTCGGTGCTGAAGAAATCTGAAGGGAAACACGACCACATCCCAGTGTTTTGGGCTTGCCTCCGTGTGGGAGGAGGGGGAGATGGATATCAAAGGAGCTGCTCCAACATATTCCGGGAACCTTCCTGGAAAGCGGCCAGCTTGTCAGTTCGCTGCTGCCTGCCCTTCTGAGGCTGGGAGGAACCAACCCCCCTATCTGGAGCTGGGTTTTCAACTGACCCAGTGGCACCGACACGGGCAGGCAGTACCAGGTCACCCTTTGCAGGCTCGGCAGCCCTAAAACGTGCCGTGCAGAGCTGTGTGACTGCTCCCTTGCCTCTACAAACACGGCACATGCGGAGCAAAGCTCACCGGCACGGGCTGGCCGTGCCAGCTGCCTGCGGACCTCTGCCCCCCGGACAGAGAGGGAGAGAGATTGCAATCGCTTCGGCATAGCTGCCTGGAAAAGCCGTGACATCATCGCTATAAAAAAGAAAACAAACACACAAAATCTGTCCCAGGAAGGAAACTCAGCCATGCTCCAGGAAAATACAGTATTTATTTTGCAAACGCAGCTGTGCGGCTCAATGGGGAATGGAGGGCGCGGACACGCAGCCTGCTCGTCCGGGCAAAGCAGCTTCCAAAAGTGCCAGCTGCGGCGGCCTGAAAGGTAGTGGCCTCAAAGGCAGTCAGATCCCAACGGAGAGGGGAGAAACCTAATACTTGTCAAATGGGGCTAGCACTCGGGGAGAGGTTGTGGGTTTGAGGTCCTGCCGCTGGCCGAGGCTGGCCTCAGGAGGAGGCAGAGGCTGCTCAGCCCTTCTCTCCTGGAGTTATATCTTCACCTGCCGGCAGACCCTGGGCACTGGGAAATGAGGAGTGCCCTGCACGCTGGCTTGCCCCCATCTTGCCATTTCCCTCCCGGGCCCTGCTTGTCTCAGCGCCCTGTGTCCCGTGGCACATCCTCCCTGCTCCCTGCAGCTCCTCCTCACCGCTCACAGCCAGGACCTCCCCTTCCCGTTGGCGTTTCAAAATCCTCCTCTGTGAATCACTCCCCCCCAGCCCTGCCCCCCAAAACTGGCCAGGAATTAAGTGAAGGAAACCCAAAGATGAGCTGCACCCAGCTCAGACCCCGAGCCCACCCAGGCCACAAGGAGCAGGGGCCCTGCTCCGGCACAGACGGTGCTGCTCATGCAGCTCTGAGGCCGGTTTTCTGCAGCCAGCTGTGCCCACGTTGCTGCCGTGTGCTCGCAGCGAGCTCTTGCTCTGGAGAATCCCAGCTTCCCGAAGCCCAGGTCCCGCCATGGCTTCACACCCCCCCAGAACACGGACCAAAGGCAGGAGCAGCGGGGAGGGCTCCCCGACCCTGGCACCAGGCCGCGGGGCTGGAAGCCCGGTGCTGCGGGCCAGCCTCTTCCTGGAGGAGGTCAGCGACCCGGCTCCACCGAAATGTTGTGCAAGGAGCTGAACCAGCGGCCCCCTTCCCCGAGCCACCCTGGCAATCGCACAGGTTTCCAGGAAATCCAAACAAATGCCTCAGCCACCTGGGAGCGGGCTCTGCCTTCCCTCTGCCAGCTTATGGCTGCAAACGCACAGAATCCCCCGGAGGTGGCACAGGGGGACGGTGCCCACCAGGACCCGGGGACCTTGCTCCAAGGCCATGCCAGAAGCCACCTCCGCGGGACCCGTCCCAGGGAGCTGCTCAGCCCCTTCGGGGACAGCATCTGGGGCTCAGGGTGCTCCACGAGGAGGAGGGGTAAGAAGAGACCTCTCACCGCACCGTGCTTCACTTTTCTTCATTTTATTCTTTTATTTGTACAGCTATATTTTACAGAACGCATTAATGCAGTTTAGACACAGCCCAAACCCTGTCTCCCGAGATTGTTTATAACACAAGCATGTAAAATAAGACTGAAAAAAAAAAAACAAAACAAACAAACAAACAAAAAAAAACATTCCCCGATAGAGAGTTCCACCAAAACTCCTTTTGCAACATCAGGCTGTACCTTGAAGAAGAAACTGAGCTCAATATAGTCCATACATTGAAAACTTCCATTGAAAAGAAAGGCACCGTGCGAAACCACATTTTACATATATACAGACTGAGAACTAGAACAAAAAAAATTACACTTTATTATTATTTTAAATTCCTTCTGCAGCTTTGTTGGTTTAATACACACTTTTTTTGTAAATTGTAAACCTTCACTTGCAAAAAAATACAAATACACTGATGCATTTAGACAAAATATTTTCTTACTTGTACAGATGCAATACTTTAAAATATCTCGTTAAGTGCTCTATCATAATAAAGATTCTCAGAGTGGCTTCTGCCTGCAGAGTCCAACTGAGCCTTTAATGCATTTTATATATTTTTAATATAGCTTTTTTAAAGGTCTATATATATTTATTTTATATATATATTTATATATTTATATCTATATATATTTACAACTCTGCCATAGATTCCTTCACCTTTGGTTAAAAAAGTTAAAGCCCTCTCTTTAATAGCATACTTTCTCTTTAAAAGAACACACATTTTGCATACAAAAAAAAAATCTGTTCCCATAAATCAACATTACATTCCTCATCTTCAAACGGCAAAGGCTGTGAAGGTTAGACTCCAGAGTTTATTAACACTCCACTGCACAGACATTTAAAATGACTATTTTTATTTTTATGTTTTATATACAATAAGATCTGAATAACTTTATCTTTCTTTTAGTTTCACATAACTGGGAAAAATAAAACCCGTGTATTTTTTTTTTGTCTCGTTTTGTTTCTAATGTTTTTCCACCTATCTGCACTATGGGTTTAGAGGCACTCCATCATGTGATGAATTTTTTTTTTTTATTATTCCTCTCCTCTTTTAAAGTGTTGCAAGTATCCTTTGGACAGCTTCCCCCCCGACCTCCTCCTGGGAAATCCTCGGCCTTCAGCAAGCCTTGGGGAGCTCCGGAGGCACCTCGCTCGCCGAGATGCGGTACTGCACCTTGGTGTTGGTGATGGCCCCGTGCTTCTGCCGCAGGTGGAGCCGCAGCTGGCTTTTGTGGCGGAAGTGCAGGTTGCACTTCTCACACTGTGGGGCGAGAGGCAGAGGTGCAGGGCATCAAAAATCACATCAGGGGACACGTCCTTCCCTTGGAGGCGGTGGCCAAGCAGTACGACCACAGCAAAATCCTGTCCTCCCCCAGCTACCTGGGCACGCTGCACCCATTGCACAGATGGCACTGGGGAAGTGGAGGCATGGGGGGAAAGCAGCAGGGAGGCTGCTGAGTCCCCAGACCTTGTCCCTGCACCCTATTGCTCCATCCCCACAGCTCGGGCACCTCTACTGGGGTCACACGCTGCATGCCAGGCTCTCCACAGCACACCTCGATTTATGGGACGTACAAAGGTCCCTCAGGATGTGACCCGCGCTCTTGATGGACGCACCAACAAGCTGCTAATCCAAATGCTCGAAGTGGCTACAGGGCTATTTTGGGAGCTGCTTTTGACCCCTGCCAAGAGGGTAGCTCCAGAGGGACGTCTGGATGACAGTCCTTGCTCTGGTTCCCTCCCTAGCAGATAAAAAAGCCTCAGCAAAGAGCCGAGAGCCCCAGGGCTGCAGCAAGGCAGGGTGGGGTACCACTAGCACCCGTGAGGCTGTCTGCTCCTCTGCCCCATCCCCATGCACCGCAGGAAGCTGTAATTTAAGCTGCAGCTATTTGGAGAAGTGTGACCTTCTTCCAGAAGAGGCGGAAGAAAAGGAGAGCAGCTCAGATGTGCCCAGCCTGGGCTGCACGTGGCTAACACACAACACGGGGACAGGACACACGGAGCAGAGGCTGGTGAAGGGCACTGGGGTGTCTTCCCACCCCCTCCTTGGGTTTGGCAGCATACCCCCCGAGCTGAGAGCCCCTCAAGAAAGCAGGGTCACTCACATGGTACGGTTTCTCTCCCGTGTGGATTCGAAGGTGGCTTTTGAGGGTCTGCAGGTGCCGGAAGCGCGTGCCGCAGATCTCGCAGGGGTACGGCTTCTCCCCGGTGTGGATGAGCACGTGAGCACGGAGGTGGGCCACCTGCGGGGAAGAGGTTCCAGGTTAGAGCTCCCAGCAGCTTATTTTATGTATTTACTTGTATATGGATTCTAGCAGGGATCCAGGACCATGCGTGTCTGAGGTTTGATCTCTCCGATCCTTAATAGCAAACGGCAGAAACCAAGTTTCCTACTAAGCCAGCAAACTGGTCCCCACAGACCTCAAAGCCCCTGTTTATCCCCTAATCACACAGGAAAAGCTGCCCAAGGCAGCGAGCATGGCCCCTCAGCCCCCTCACAGCATCCCAGGTCTCAGGCAGGACCCCGGCCGTGTCCCCTGCCCCGGGCACTGCGGGTCCCAGAGGTCACACACACCTGGACGAATCTGGCCCCGCAGGTCTCGCACTTGTAGGGTTTCTCTCCGGAGTGGATGCGTGTGTGGGTTTTCAGGTTGGCCGGCCGGTTGAACTGTGCCCCGCAGATGTTGCAGCGGTACGGTTTTTCTCCTGCAGAGACCAACAAAAAGGGCAAGGCGTAAATACCAGTGGGCTCCACAGTCACCAGCCCCAGCGCTTCCCGAACCACAGCCTTTTTGCACACCCAACCCCACAGCATGCTGCACCGGCTCTGGCTCCCATCCCTGCTGGAGAGAGCCACAGCAAATGGGTATTTTAGGAAGGGGACCCTGGGCAGGAGCAGCCTTGCTCCTCTGTGGAGCAGAGTTAATCCACTGTTGTACTTTTCGGGTTGGGAGCTGCAGCCTTTGGAGCAAAAGAGAAAGCCTCGCAGTGAAAACCGATGACACCGCTCCCCCTGGCTGGTGCCCCAGATGTCCCCTTGGCCCTGAGTAAGCCACCCAGAGCCGCCTGGCTCCCCCTGAGCTCCCTGCACATGCTGTCCCGGCTGTTCATTGCCTCTTTGGATGTTCGAGAAGAGCTGGGAGAGCAGAAAGCCGAGGCCCAGCAGCCCAGCTCCCGTTCATTATTCAGTTATGATTACCGCTGTCGGTCCTGGCTGGCTTTCACATGGCTGGGGGGAGCTGCAAAAATGTTTTAACCAGCTTCTTCAGGATGCTTTAAGATGAGCTCAACTGGGAGCGGGCACAGCCATCGCCTATTCCTTCCTGCCTTTTTCTTTTGTTTTTGATTCAAGAGCAAATCTGCTCCTGCCTGGTGTATGCAGAGGACCTGGGGGGCCAGAGGACTTTGAGCCCCACACCCTCAAACCATGCCCTGGTGCTTGTGTCACCCTGGTCACCCCTGCGGGCCACGTGGAGCTCAGCTGGGGCTGTGGGATGGTGTCTTTACGGCCCAGCAGCACGCACTTCCCTTCCCCAGCCAGGGAGCTGGCTGTTGACATGCTAGGCATTAATAAAAGCACAAAGAAAAAAAAAAATCCCCAGGTTTGTCAGCAAATGACTAAACCCTTAATATCCCTTTCCTTTCTCAGCTTTCATTGTGCTGATTCACAGAGCCCATCCGCTCACAGATTTTCCCATCAGCAGACTTTCTGCCAGGCTAGATATGATCTGGATTTCTAGGATGTAGGAAAAAAAAAAAAACCTAACAAAACAAAACAGATTTTTTTCCCTAAATGATTTTTTTTCTGTTCTTTTGAATCTACCACTAAGTGACCTGGCGGCCACACATCTGCTCCCAGCCACGTGTTGTGCAAGCGGCCTTTAGAAAAGCCCAAGGCTTTACAGTAAATGAGCTCAGCGCTCGTGGAGTCGCAGCCCAGCCCCTGGCAGCCCCCCCCAGGACGTCGCCGTACCTGTGTGGACGGTTTTGTGGCTGGCGAGGTTCCCCTTGTAGCGGAAGGAGGCCTGGCAGCGGTCACACTTGTAGGGCTTGTCGCTGTGGACTTGCAGAGAGTGTCTCTTGAGGGAGGCCTCCTCGGAGAACCGGCAGTCGCACTCGTTGCAGAAGAAGGCTCCGTTTTCTGGGAGGGCAGAGAGGGGGGGCGATGAGATGGATGCGACGGGCACTGCGCGGCCAGCGCCAAAATGGGCCCGTGTACGGCTTGGGGAGGTAGGGAGGGGAAGGCAGAGCAAGTGTTGGAACAAGGAGGGAGGCCCAGATGTATCTGTGGTCAGCCACGCCATGACCTCCCCAGCCTTCTCACGCACACAGTATCAACGTGCGTGGCTTGAGAGAGAAAAGGCAACACGAGCCACCTCTCCTTCAGCGTGATACCAGCTACCGCTTCTATAAAGCTGCTTCTGAGAAGCCAGGCAGCTCACCTGGGCATCTTCCAGAGAGGTCCACAAAGGCACCCAAATTATCAGGCGTCCTCTGAAGGAGGGATGCTCAGTTCCGGACCTCCAGCACCTTTAGAGGTGCAAACCTTTATGGGTACAGATGTCTACAGGGGAAGACTGCCATCATCTGAAGAGGCAGGCAGGTCCCCCTGGCTTAACTCTTCAACGCTGTTGAGCATCACACCTGGCTCCCTCTGTGGACGTCTGCGCACACCACAGTGGCAATCCTGCATTCCCCCTCCCTGAGCTACAGGCAGATCAGCGCACAGATACTCGTCTCTGGGCTTGTGGAGTTTTGCAACGAGATTGCAAGCCTCATTATCTGCGTTTCTCCAGATGTGCACATTGGGCTCCCTGATAATGAAGACACCGTGACGGATGCATGAGACACACCAGCTTGCCCAATCCCCATTAGGGTCATTACATCTGCCAAGCTTGTTCTCGTGTGGTTCTGGCGGGGTGGGGTGCGCTTTGCTTCCTGTCCTGAGCTGCCAAGCTGGCAGCAGGTGACTAACTCCCCGCACAAGGTGTCTGGGGAAGGGGAGGATGGAAGCAATTCCCACGTGTGTGCATCTCACATGCATGCGCACAGCTGCTCAGCCAGCTAAAAGGGTAAAGCACCTTGGGATCTGCCAGCACCTGAGATGGGTCTGATGCCCTTTGGATGAAGGGCACCGGGTGGACGGGTCCCCAGAGCGCACAGCCCCCTCGCCTGCCCTTTGCAAAAAGGCGAGCAGGGATGCAAGACTCACCGCAGCTGGAGTCAGAGTATTCAGATTGGGTTTCCCCCATCTCCTCTCCAAAGGCTGAGCCAGGGGTATGAAGGCACATCTCAGCATGTTGCGGGGACTGGCAGCCGCAGGAGCTGCACTTGGACGAATGCATGTACAGCGGGGACTGTCCTTCGCTGCTCCGAGGGGACCCATCCCGGGACCTGTGGAAGGACAGCAACGCACACAGCCGTGAGAAGGCTCTTGCTGTGCTTGAGCTACTGGGCCCTTGATGTTTGCACCCTTCCAGACACGAGGAACATCCACGTTTTACGGGGAAACCTTTGCGGTGAGATGCACAGCATAGCCCTGATCAACAACAGGTCCCTGAGCCACATCCTTCAGATGCCCATCACAAAATGACCTCAAAGCTCTCTAGGAACATCCAGGTCCAGGGGACAGCACACTGTTCCACACTAGTTTGGCCCTTCCAGCACCTAAAGCCAACCAAAAGCTTTAGGCACAGGGTGAAAACCAGGCTCGACGAATCCAGGCTCCAGAAACCATCCAGAGCTGCTGAAGCGAGCCAGGAATTCCTGACCCAGTGTTCCCAGTTCCACCACCAGGTCGGGCTGGCACCGCTACCGTTGGGATGGCTAGCATTCAGCCGACGTCACTGGCAGCGCTTCACCACGTGCAGAGGTTTCCACCTGCCCGTGGCCGGACACCCCAGCGCAACGCTACATCTATTTCACACACTTCCAAACCCTCACCAACAACACAGGGAGTCCTGTCTCCCCGGGGACATCTTCTCACCTGTTAACGATGTTGTTGAGTCTGCTCGCTTGGGGGATATTGGAGTCTTCTCCGTTAACACTCATCTTGGTGGGGGATTGCACGTTGAGATGCTCCGGTTCCATGGACTGCTGGCAGGTGGACATGGGCATGTAGGTGCGAGGAGAGAGGGTTCCCATCTCATTCTGGTCAGCACTGTCTTGCTTGGTGTTCTGATTCAGAGAGTTGAGGACGATGAACTTGTACTTCTTCCAGTTGCAGGCTTTGGGGTCTGTGGGGCTCTTGGTGAAGAGGGAGTTGGAGTTCTGACTGATGCGGGCGTTCTTGCTGCTGCTGGACTCGGTCGGCGAGTTGGGCTGACAGTCTGACTTCTGGGGGCTCTGGGGGCTGATAAGTCCCTTGCGGTCCAGGGGGGTGTTGGTGGGCTCAAAGTGCTGGCTGATCTCATCCTCTGAAGAGGTCCGCTCCTCCTCTTTGGCCACTTTGTCGCAAGAGAAGTAGGGATTGTTCCGGATCGAGGGGACGACAGGTTTGGGGCCAGAGGCTACGCCGTAGTGCATGTCGCTCCTGGCTTCTTCAGCAGCGCCTTCTTTCGGAGCGTAGATGGTGGCGTGGCACATGTTGGCCGAGATGTCGGTGATGGTTCTCATGTACTCGGTGGGGATCGTCCTGGAGCTGTCGCACGGCAGGATCCTCTCCTTGGGGAAGGCACCTGCCCTCGAGACTTCGGAGAGAGGCATCCTCATCTCCCGCAACTCGTCATCCACAAGGAAGCCATTTAGAGGGAGAGGGCTGTACCCGGGGTAGGGAATGGAGGATCCAGACAAACTGTTGAACAAGCCAGGTGCAAAAGCCCTCCCGTTGCAGAGGGACCCGTTCTGGAGAGGCATGCTGTTCTCCGAGACGTCTCTGCTCCGGTAAGCCATCACCTCTGGGTGGCTCAGCATCCGGCCAGCCAAAAACTCTTCCCTTGGGGTCTTCACAGCAGACACCATCTCAGCTTCACTGGAATCAGGCAAAAAGGAAGAGATGCAGTCATTTTCAGCACGTAAGGATAAGCTTGCAGACGCTTAGACAAGTCCCCCCCCTCCCACCCAAACACACCATGCCAGGATCTCCAAAGTTCACTTAAGGCGCTCACCTAGATTTGACAAACCTTCGGCAAGTATCAACCACGTGCTCCATCTGCAGGTACAGCGCTGTGGCCATCACAGCCATGATATTGTTCTCCCGCAGGTTCAGGCGGGATGTGTACATGAAGTCTAAGAGGATGCAAAACCCCTCAGGGTTAATTTCAGGGTCTAGGTTGATGACATTCAAGTTGCACTTGAGCTGGTCAGTGAAGATGCTGTAGAAGAGGCCACTGCGGAGAGGAGGCAGAGGGAAGATGAGTGTTATGACGATTCAGAGGAAGAAAGGAGAATTTACCTGAAATCCCTTAGCTCACGGAGTTTTGCGCGTGATAAGGAAGGAGGAGAAGGAGGCAATTACAGTATTCCCTGAGCTTCCCCCTTATTATCAAGCTTGGTTTCCTAGCTTAGTAAGCGTCTTCTGCGCTGCACTTTTACCAACCGGCACAGCCTGCTTTTAGATCTCACCTGCTCAACAACTCCCCACTGCCTTGGTTTAGAAATTCACCTTTTTCGGTTGTTCTTACCACCACCCCCTTCCCACTGTGACTCAATTCTTTCAGAAGCCTCTTGGGGCATCCATGCTCACTCTTTAACAAGGAGGAAAAGGAAAAAAAAGGAAATGTTGATAAAATATTTTTCAGATGTCTTAGCAGTCAAATCCTTGTTTTTCCGTATCTTTACATCTTGTCAGCAGGAAACCCTGAAAGGCATCCGCAGTTAATGCAGCTAGGCAGCGGTGGGATGTTAATTAGAGGTCACTAGGAAGCAATCCTGGACCTGGGAAGAGATTTCAGACCCAACCAGGCTTGAAAATCCACAGAGGTGGGTGCAGCCAGAAGCCTGGGAGGAACAGCTCTAAAAATAGCAGCGGCAGGGGACACCACGGTCACAGAGGACTCGCTCACCCCAGCAGCATCCAGTCCTGTCCTGTCCCACACAGCGTTTGTGCCCTGCCTTCAGAGATGCCCCACGTCCGCTGTGCTCCTGCTCGTCCCCATGGGCTGCATGTGGGCTCCGTGCTGGAGATGGAAGGTCTCAGTAATCCCTTTATTGGTGCTAATCGCTTGGCAGCCTGTTTCTATTCTGCTTCTCTGCCTCAGTTTCCCTGCCCGTAAAACCCACAAGCCTCCCTGGGGACGCAGCAGCGGCGCAGGTGGCCAGAAGCGGGAGGTGCTCTCACCTGCAGGCCATCAGGACTGTTTTGTGGGCTCTGAACTGCTCCCGGTTCACGATGATGACGACGTCAGTCAGGATATCCCGGCTTCTAAGGCGGTTGAGATTGAGGAGGACATCACTCGCGTGGCGGGTGAACTGGATGCAGCTGTCTGCCGGCGAGGCCATCTTGAGTCTGCCCGAAACACAAGCGGGAGAAGGACGGGAATGGAGACGCAGCCAGGAGAGCACCCAACCTCAGCGGGGAGGCAGCTGCTGCTCTGGGATGCCTTCAGGTGGCCAGGACGGGACGGCATCAGCTCCTCGGTGCTGGGACAAACAGCCCCGCACCATGCCAAGTGCCTGCCAGGTCTCCTGGTGAGGTCTCTTGGCCAACAGCAAGACCTGGCATGCCTCAGTCCCACCCAGCCAGCTGGCGAGCGAAGGCGACCAGACCCTCCTGAGGATTAGCTAACCGGCTCTTCTTTCTCCTCGCCTCGCCCATGGCGGCTCCACCCCAGCCCACTCCTCCCACCACCACCGCTGCTCCTCAGGTTCATCCCCAAGAAGCTCCCAGCACGGCTTGCCAGCCTTCAGATCCTTCCTGGGCAGCCACCCGCCTCAGCTGCTGGCTGCGAACCCAGCCACGGAACCAAAACAGGCCTCAGAGGTCCCAGCTGGAGCTGACTGATTTCACCAACCCTCACCCACCACCGAACTACTTCCTTGCTATCAGGTGGCCACCCTGGAGAAGACCTGTCCATGGTTTCCCAATGGATGGATGGTGGCAGCGAGGAGCAGAACCCATCCAACCTGCCAGGCTGCTACCCACACCGCGGCCCGGTCCGTCCCAGCGAGGAAGGCTTGGGTTAGTCAAGGCACACAAAGCCTTCTCCTAGCACGACACCCATTGACCCATCTCAGAGACGTCCCTGGCACCGGCCTCTCAGGGCAGTCTGCATCCCCCCCCGCCCCAGGTTTGGGCCGGATCGTGCATTTTCAGCAGCACGCTCCCCAGTGACCAGCCCCTTCCCGCAGCCCTGCCTCCTCCTCCTTCCCCAGCGGCATGCGAACGTACAGCATTTTCCACAGAGCAGCTGCTCTCCTGAAAACAACTCCCAGCTGGGTCTAATGAAACATTTCATTCAACACTTTAAAGGGAAGGGGGGAGGGAAGCACAAAATTTAAATTTACATACCCAATGCCTCAATTCACAGTCCAAAAGTTTCTTTCAAACCTATAAATAAAGCAGAAGAAAACAAACACCACGTTAGCTGATAATTATGAATTGGCCGTGGCAGCGCACAAGCTTGCTGTTTCCCTCGAGTATCAGTGGGATAAAAGCTAGAGATAACAAACCTTCCACTCTCCAGTAAGGTTAACATTTGTTTCTTCCGGTACAGTACGTTCTTATCACAACCACAGGCTTTGAGAATCCAGTCATAGCTTCTTCCACACCCTCTAGCCCAAACCATGGGCGTATGCCAAGGAGATTTTCATTTCCATGACTCAGGAACTTGAAGGCAGGTGGGGAAGGGAAGTCGAGTGAGAATTTTCTCACCACTTCTTTCGGGGATAGCTCTCCCCTGCCAAGACCGAATTCCCGGGCAGCGCCACATCCAAGACCAATGTCATATTCCCAGCACCTCGTTATCAGGTATGACTTAACAAACACCTGCCGCCACTCCGCTCGGAAACCTGGAAAGAGCCTGAATGTGGCCCTCCAAGCAGCTATCGCCCTTCTCGGGACACCAACACGCCCCAGACACCAGCACAAGCGCGCTGGATGGCGCTGCCAAACAGACCCGGGAGGATGCGGACGTCAAGAACCAAACAAAGCGACTTGGCCGGGATCACATAGGAAGTCGGTGGCGGAGACGGAAGGGGACCCAAAACAAACGCCTTCCTCTGGCTGCTGGAAAAGCCTTCCCCCAAACCGCAAGCTTTGTCTCCAGCAGCTGGCTTCGCGGGCAATGCAGCTGGGGCAGCAGGGCAAGGAAACCCAGGAGCTCACTGCCAGAACTCATGCTGCTACCTCCAAATTGACTAAAAAACAACAAACACAACTGACCTGGCACCAACCAGGAGGAAGGTCCCCAGCAGGCGCCCCAGCAGGAACAGGAAGTGCAATGAGTAAGTGAACCAACAAACCCCAAAACCTTACCATGCTATTTTTAGGGCTGACCCCAAAATGCAAAGGGATCCAGTAGGATTGCCAAAACCTGTGCGGAGCGCATCCAGCCCTGCGAGGACGAGTGTCCCCTGCCCTCTCCCTCACAGCTGACATGTGGGTCTGGACCCCAAGCCCCAGAGACCTTGGGGTGGGAAAGAAGAGGAGTTATTTAAGGCATGGTGTCGCATGCAAAGCCCAGAAGGGTGTCTTACAGCCCTATCCCGGCCATAAAATGCAAATCTTCTAGACCTGCTCTGAGCCTGGCTATCTTCAAACTCTACCACACACACAAAGTGACTCATTTCCCAAATACTGCAGAGTCTGACCTTTCTGTACTTGCTCACTGCCAGCCGCTCGCTACCAGCAAGCGAAAGCCCAGGGACTCGCGGCGCTCTGCAAGCAGCCCGGCACGCATCCGTGCTTCCATACCAGCAGACGGCCGTATTTAGGGCGGCCGGGTCGCATCCCGACCTCGGCCGGGCTCCCGGTGGCTCACCCCGGTGTCACAGCCATCAGGACTGACCCGTCTATAAACCAACAAACTGCAAGATGAACTCTGTGCCCGTGAGCATCACGTGAGACACTGCTGCTGTCACCAAATTCCCTTACCCACAGCGAGGCCGCAGCACTGCTGGCTGCGGGGACACCCCGCTCCTCTCCCACCGCCGGACCCCGCTCAGCCCCTTCCCCAAATCGCCTCTCCCCAGCGCAGTGCTGCGGGGTACGGGACCCGGGCAGGTGCATCCCAAGCCCTGCGGCTGCAGGATGTGGGCAGCACAAGGGAGAGGGACCTTCCTTCCCCTCCGAGCCGAGCCGCGTTAACCCTGCCCCTCCCGGCCGCTGCACAGCACCAGCTCAGCACCCCAGGGAGGATGCTCGGGGAGGAGAACAGCAGAGACGGGGACAGCGGTGGGGAACCAGGGAAGACCACCGTGGGCAAGCACGACCCTCTCCACCCACACCCCTCTTCAGCCCAGGATGTGCCCCCAGGCTCGGTTAGGTTCAAAACATCATCCCAGTGTCCCCCCCCCCAAGTTTTGCTGCCCGGTACCTCGCAGGTGGGGGCCGGTGGCAGTGCTCGGGGCTGCACGCCGGGGCTTGCTGTGCCCGGAGAGGAAGGTCGGGGCCCATTTCGGGGGTGGCCACATGGGACTGTCACCGCTGCTGCCTTCCAGGAAGGCAATGGGTCTGCCCCAGCGGTTCAGGGAACGGCCCTTCCCTGCCGGCACCTCCCCGAGAAAAACCATTCCTGGAAGGGAGCCCAGGGCCAGCACTGTCCTCCCTGGGGCCAGCACAGTGGGCACAGGGAAGGAGTGCCCACGGGTGGGGGAACCCCCCCAGCTCCACCCCATGAAAAGGGGAGACCCCTGCAGCTGTTCCCGGCCACAGGCACAGGAAGAGGGGGGAGAAGCTGGGAACCACCCCCCATCCATCTTCCTGCCATTCACAGGGAAATCCCTCCAGCCATCCACTCCCCCCGTTTATAGGGAATCCCTTTCCATCCATCCTCCCACGACCCTGTGCAGAGGGGAGACTCCTTCCTCCCCTACCCTCTTCGCATGGGGGATACCCCTCATCCTGCCCCTCTCCCCCCACCGTGCACAACCTGGGTGGGGGCACCACTCACCCCCCTGAGCTCGGCTCTCCTACCCCTCCACCCTGTGCTGCTCCAGAGCCCGCAGTGCTGACTCCCTCACCTCACCCTGGAGGGGCGGCTGGGTGAAGTCTCTCTTCCCCACAGCCTCATCCCACACAGAGCTCCGAAACTGCCCGCCCAGGGGAAGCTCCATCCTGCCACCCCCCTCCAGCCCAGCCCCAGGGGGAAGCACCCCCCTGCCTACCCAGCACGCTGCCAGCTTCCCCCCCCAACCCATGAGGGGATGCTCGCTTTGTCCAGCACAGGGAGCAGAGGCATAGAAAGGGAAAAGGGGTGCAAGGGGGGGGGGGGGGGGGGGCAAAGGGGGGACCCGGGACACAGTCAGGGGTGCCGTGAGCCACCGTGAAGAGGATGCTGTGGGCTGGGGGTACGCAAGTGCCCAGCTCGGCTTTCCCCACGTCACACAATCATGGGGCACTAAGCGTCCTTTGGCTGTCACAGCACAGTTTTTATTAATTTAGCAGCTTCTGGTTGGCGTCTAGGCCAAAACGTGGCTTGGTTAATAATAACCGAAGAAGAGACGGAGAGAAGTCCTAGCGCACTGTGTCAGCACAGATCAAAAGCAGCATCACCAGTGCGAGCCCTGTAGTTTTTTCCATCGTACCCTTCCGTGAGTGGATTGCACTCGCTATATCGAGCGGTCTCTGCTAACTTTCAATCTGATCCAATTTCCTGCCAGCAAACAAATGTTTCTAGGAAATGCAATACATTATCCGGACGGGTTTATTATCAGCATTTGGAACCAGGAAAACTGCATATTTTCTTGAGCGCTGCAGGGAACTTTATAGTTTGTACTTCAAAAGAGGGTTTAAAAGGATTGCCCTTGAAAGCTGGCCCAGCTCAAGTCTCCGCATTGTTTTGGTCTTTGCAGAAGAAAAAGCAGAGCGGGGGGAGCACGCCAGAGCTGCCTCCGACGTTTTCCACTAAGGAAGACTCCCCCTGCCCTTCACGTAGCCGAGAGCTGACGACGAGGCAGAGCCAGCGAGTGCCCTTGGGAAGCGAGGAGCCAAGCCTCCTTCAGCATTTCCAATGACCCCAAGCAATTTGGCACATTAATTTTTCAAGGGAAGGCAGGGACGCGTCCCGGCTGAAGCCGAGGGAGCAAGGGAC
Source organism: Anser cygnoides (assembly GCF_040182565.1). Taxonomy (NCBI): domain Eukaryota; kingdom Metazoa; phylum Chordata; class Aves; order Anseriformes; family Anatidae; genus Anser; species Anser cygnoides. The sequence continues at coordinate 16,345,833 of NC_089881.1, read as the reverse complement.
TGACGCCGCGCGCTGCCGAGCCCCGCGCCGAGCCGACGGCAGGGTGCAGCCGGGGCCGGGCGTCCCCATCCCAGGCAGGCTCAGAGGAGGGGTCCCGCTGTCCCCACCCTGTACCGACCCCCCCAGCTCTGTCCTCCTGGGGCTGACAGGGAGACGCAGCTCATTGCGGCAGCAAGGACCAGCTTTGACACCCCACTTAGCTGGGGTGAGGCATGAATGAAGGTCGGGGGTCCCCTGGCAGGGGAGAGACACCTCTGTGTTTGTTTAGCCCACCGTCCTCACGAGTTCCTGGTGTGCAAGCCAAAGGGGGCACAGCGGCCAGGAGAAATTAAGAGGGGAGGAGCAGAAAGAAAACACAGCCCCAGATTTGCCCCCCTCTCTCAACTCCCACAGCTCTCCCTGCTTTAGGTGCGAAGCTCCACTGAGATTGCTGGGCTTTGGAAGCAGCCCTGAATTGCTCTGATTTAAGGGCCAGGGGTGTGTGTGTGTCTTTTGGCTGCCAGTGCCCTGCTGTAATGGGAACCCAAGACCTAGCACGGATTAAAAAAAAAAAAAAAAAACACAGGCAGGACTACATCTGCAGTCTAAATTTGCAGTCTGAAGAAGCTGACTGGTCAGATGCTAACTTTTGGATATTCATCTAACCGAACTGCAAACTGTGAACTCCTGAGGTTTGCCAATGCCTGCTGTAAACATGGAAACCAAGTGTCACTTTTTGCCAAACAGAAGAATGGTTTAAAAATAGATTAGAAAAGAATACAGGCACTCAGCATACAGGGCTCCTGTTTATAGACTCCCATGCCGCTATAAAAACGGAACGAGAGGTTACGAGCATGCAGGCAACTTTTCACCAAATTTAGATTTTACAAACTTCTCAGAAACCTGAAAACAACATTTTGGGATCCAACTGAACCCGTAAAAGCCCTTCTCGTGGAGTCTGCAGCCCAAACACTACCTCACACGGTCTAAAACGGGCATGAAATGTTTTTTTCAGCCACGACAAACACCGCACAGTTTGTTCCTCCACGTGAGAAACGCGCCTGTAGGTCAGAGCTTCACTTCACTCACCTACAGACTCTGTAAGGAGAGTTTATTTTTAATGGGGTACTCCAGCAAATTAAGACGACATCCACCCCTGCTGCTAAAAGCACGGGACCGCCTCAGTAAGTTTTACCACCTGTCTTTGTAATGGGTTTTGGAGGACAGCGTCAGTGTTATTACTAAAAAACATGCCTACAAATTAACCTGAGGCTGCTGCCATTGGTGGCTGAAAGCTTCAGCCCCTCCGGGGGGGGATGATGTGGAAGAGGAAAAAAAAAAAGAAAAAAGAAGCGTGGCTTTACAATACAACCTAAATTAGGCAGAAATTCAAGGGCAGATTAGCACCACAACTTGGAAAGATTTTCACATGTGATTTCATGACCAGATGCAGAGCGCGCTCCATATGGAAATGTCAGCGACTTTAATAAGCACCCGGTTGTTTCCAATTAGGCTCCTTAAGTAAGTTCAGTGGCATCCGGAGTTTCCTCTGCCACCTTCCTCCTAGCTAGCAAGCATTTGTTTCTTTTTTTTAAAAAAGGAGTGTTAATAAACATGTTCCCACTCTCCCGAGCCTCCCGGCTCAGCCCCTGCCCGGGGAGGAAGGAGAAGACAGGACACTAGATGGCACCAGTTAGCTTTGCTGCGGGAGCAATTTTTCCCCTTGGAAAATAAAACACCCCAACCAAACCTGGAAAACATATAATTTTGTCGATGTAATTCTGTTTCTCTTAAAACGCGTCTGAGCAACATTATTTTTATGAGCTTTTCCAGCCTTGTTTTTCAAAACTTAATGTTTCTGCTAGGGTTATTTTTGTCCCATCAGACAGCAGGCTTACGTCCTCCCCGGGCTGCAAATAGGGACGTCTAAAAAGTATCATAAAGAGTTTTGACAGATTTTTTTTTTCTTCCTCCCCTCTTTAAAGCGAGATTTGTAAGAATCACTTCTCATTCCAACTTCTTCCTTCACAATAATAACTAACTAGTTAACCTCCACTTCCTTTCTGGATATTGACTCAGACAGGCAGAACTGAGGGGGATTGGAAATTGGAATTGAAATGCATCCCAAGAGATCTTTGATCTGTTTTGCCAGTCAAAATTGAATGCTCGGAGATGAAGTCTTTTCTTACTGGAACAATGTAATAATCCATTCCTCTGGAAAATTGCTAGACACCCTTTGAATATTTTAGATGGCTAGCTGATTTGTTTCACGGGGCAAAAAAATTGCTATCTGTAACGTAAGGTTTTTTGAAACCAGCAATCCCATCGTCAGAAGAAAATAACAGAACCTCAGGTTCCGCCTCCGTAGCTCTACCTACAGACAGGGAGGAAGAGAGGTCTGCCCTAAAATATTTTCTAAGCAATTTTTGAACTGCAGCCCCCCCAACCCAGGGGGCTGCAGGTGGAAGCCTGCGTTTGTTCTTCAAGCACTTATCCTGCTGACCTTTAAAACAATACAGCAAATAATTTTTTTTTTAAAAGCATCTGAAACCTCCGGACAGGAATCGATACGCAGCCCCGGATCGAAGGAGGGCTCGATCCCGCACCCAGCCCTGCTGACACGTCCAGCTCCGTGGGGAAGAATTCGGCCCCGGACAGACGCGGGAGCGACGCAGTGCGCGGTGCTGAGCCCCATCTGGCTGGCTCAGCCTCGCTTCGCACCGATCCTGCGCCTACCGAAGCCGGTGGAAAAAACTAACCGAGGCGGGCTTTGTTTTTGTTGGTTTTGACCCGTGATTTTAAGCCCCGACTTGCCTCTTTCCCTGGAAATGCAACAGGGGGTCAAAGGCAGCTTTTTAGGCACATCTGAGAGGCCGCCGCAGATTTATTTTTTTTTTTTTTCCTAAACAAACGCCCTGCTTTCTGTTTCCCTCCTTCCCAAGAGGCGATTTCATAACATTTCATACTGTGACTTTGCAAACTACGGGCGGGGGGGGGCCGGCTGGCGAGGCGGAGAGCTGGGGGGGGGGGGGAGAGAGAGAAGGGGGGGGGGGGACGGCCGGGAGAGGTCGCTGCCGCCCGACCACGAAAAGTTTTCACAACAAAGTTGGGCTTTTTCGGTTTTGTTTTCCTTTTTTTTTTTTTTTAAGGGGGGGGATTAAAAATAATAATAATAATAATAAAAATGAAACACGCGTCACCGAAAGAGCTTTCTCCCATCCCCCAAATGCTGTTTTTTTTTTTAATTTTTAAAAAAAATTTTTTTTTTTTGGGGGGGGTGGGGGTGGGGGGAGGTGCGGCGCGGGCCGGGCGCGGCGGTTGCGCGGGGTCTGCGCGCGATTTGCGCGGCTCGCTCCAGGAACAGCCGTGTGGCCGGGGGCCAGGCGCGCAGCTCCCGGCGGCAGATTTACGAGCTCCTGTCGCCGCGCCAAGTCCGCCGCGGTAGTAAACACACGGCAAAGGGCTGCCACGGGGAAAAGGGGGAGGGGGGGGACACACAACCGGGGGGGGGCTCCCCCGTACCCCGACAAGCGCACCCCATCGCCGAGCGGCCGGAGGACCCCCCCCCCCCAACCCCTTTCCCTCCTCCTCCCCGCTGTTTGCGGCGGCATCGCTGGAAGGAGAAAAAAAAAAATCGGAGCCCCCCCCCCCCCCGCGCGGTATTTTCAGAGCCACTTCTCCCCCTCCCCGCCGCCTCCCCGCGCGGGTGCCGCCGCCGTCGAGGCCGGCGCGGTTCCTTCCACCGAGCCCCGGGAAGGAGGGAGGGAGGCCGAGCCTCCCCGCCGCCTCTCCCGTCCCCCCCCCCCCGCCGCTTGCTTTTCCCCGGGCCGACAAAAACGCCGCAAAGTCCGCTCCGTCCCCGCCCGGCTCCTCGCCCCCCCCGGGGGGCTTTGACAGATCCCGGCGCGGCCCCGCCACAGGTTGCCAAAAGAAAAAAAAAAAAAGCCGGTAGGGAGCCGAAAGGGGAGTGGGGGGGGGACGCGGGGAAAAAGCCCCCCGCTCGTACTGCGGTAAAAAAAAAATCCTCCGAGAAGGGGGAAGGAAAAAAAAAAAATCACCCCGAGAGAGGGCCGAGCCGCCCGGTGCCGCGACACGGCGCACACGCGGGGACCGGGAGCGAGACAGCCACTAGAAGCAAAAGAACAAGAATAAAAAATAATAACAAATAAGATACATAAAATATAAGACACGCTGCCCGAGCTCCGGCCATCGAGAACCGACGCCGAAAGGAAATAAAATAAAATATAAAATAAAAACCCCGGAGCTCCCCGGCGGCCGCGCTCGCCGCCGTCCTGCGGCCGCCTGCAGGTGCAGGGGCACCGCGGGGCCCCCCCGGGGGACACGGGGATGGGGAGAGCAGCGCTCGGGGGGACAAAACCCCCCCGAGACCCCATGGGGACCACCGCGGGGGGACCTCCCCCCTCCGGGAGCCGGCCCCGTTAGGGCAGCCCGGGGCTGGGATTTTTTTTATTATTATTTTTTTCCCCCCCCTTTCCTTTTTTTTTTTTTTTTTTGATTTTTTTTTTTTTTTTTACTATTAAGGGTGCAAGGAGAGGGTTGGGGGTGTCCCCGCGTTAATTTAATAGGGAGCACGTTAATTTAGTATGGAGAGGGAATTATTATAATAATAAAAAAAAAAATAGGGGAAAAAAAAATTAAGGGGAGAATGGGATGGGGGGGGAATAGGGGATGGTAAAATAATTTTTTTTTTTTTTTTCGGTGGATTAAAAGTGCCGTCGGGGCACCTGCCGAGGGAAAAAGGAGGGGGGGGGAAAAAAACGGGTAAGAAATATATAGGGGCGGCTGGGCGCCAGAGCGGGGCAGGGAGGGAAAGAGGAGGGAGAGAGAGAGAGAGAGGAGGGAAGAGAGAGGAGGAAAAAAAAAAAAAAAAGAGAGAGAGAATTAAAGGGTAAAATCGGCCGCGGCAATAGAAGCAGCAATCACCTGGTCTCCGGGCTTTCCTAGAAACTCCTTGCATCACCACTTCTAAGAACCCCAGTTCTAAGAATCAACAGAGCCCAATTCTCGGAATTTGAGCTGCCGGCCCTACCACTGCGAGCGGCGCGGGGAGGGACGGGGACCTCCCCTACCGCCTCCTCGCCGCCGCCGCCGCCCCGCCGGGACGCCTCCCCCCGCCCGAACGCCCCCGACGGTGTCCCCGTGCCCCCGGCCGGTGTCCCGGTGGGGACGCGGCGGCGGCGAGGGTCCCGCTGCCCCCCGCTCCCCGCCGTGTTCCCCCCCCTCGCGGTGGTCTCGCCCGGCCGCGGGGGTCACGTGGCGGCGGGCGGCGGCGTGACGTGGGGGCGCGGCGGGGTGGCGGCGGGAGCGCGCGCGCGCGCGCCCGCCCGACCGGGCGCGGGGGAGCGCGCGCGCCGCGCGGACGCAAAGGGGGGTCCCGGGTGCGAGAGCGGGGACGGGGCTGAGCGCACGTGGACACCCCCCCCCCCCACCTCGCCTCCCCCCAAAAATATAATGCAGGGGGAAGGAGGGCGTGTGAAAAAATATATGTTTTTTTTTTTATAATAATTCCTTTTTTTTTCTTTTTTTTTTACTTTTTTCGTTTTTTCCTTGTTTTTTTCCCCTTTTTTCTTGTTTTTCCCTTTTTCCCCTTGTTTTTCCCTTTTTTCCTTGTTTTTTCCTTTTTCCCCCCTTTTTTCCTTTTCCTACCATTTTCTCCTTTTTCTCCTTTTTTCCCTTTTCTCCCTTTTTTCTCTTTTCCACCCTCTTTTCCCTTTTTCCCCTTTCCCCCTTTTTTCCATTTTCCCCCTTTTCCCCCCCTTTTTTCCTCCATTTCCCCCCTTTTTTCCTCCTTTTCCCCTTTTTTTCCCTTTCCCCTTTTTTCCCTTTTTTTCTCCTTTTCCCTTTTATCCCTTTTTTTTTTGGGGGGGGGCACCGCTTTCTCATTCCAACAATCAACCCTCCCCCCCTTTTAAAAAAAAAGAAAAAGCCAGGATCCTGCTGTGCTGCACTGGAATTTTGCATTTTTCATTATTTTTCCTTCCGTTGCCTCTTTTTTTTTTTTTTTTTGCTAATTTTTGACAAACACATCGACGCTCGGCTCACAGCCTCAGATGGGATTTACTCTTGGGGCCAGAAGCTTTTTCCTTAAAGCCCCCCTCACACCCCCATGCGCTTCTTTTTCCTTTTTTTTTTTTTTTTTTGCGTTTTTATTTTTTTGGCTTTGCTCCTTAACGCTGGGATTCTCGAGGAGGAGGAAAAAAAAAAAAAAAAAGAAAGGATGACGATGTAAATTTTTTTTTTTCCTTATTATTTTTTATTTTCAGACGCTTTCGCTCTTTTCCTTCCCAGGACGCCCGAGCGGTGGGTTAATTCTCTGTAGCTCTTGTGGTTCTTATTGCAGCCCAGCCTGTAAGTGTGCACATCCTCGCGTTCCTCCGCTGCTCCGCGAATCTCTGCTGGGGTGCAAAACGCCGTCGGCTCCTCCTGGCGAGCCCGGGCTGCCCGGGGTTTTTTCTCCGGGCGCTTTTTGCCCGCTCCTATTGCCGGGTGTACGGAGGGGAGGGCGAAGGCCTGCGCTGGCCCTTGCGGGAGGCGGTGGGAATAAGGCGAAGACTTCTGCAAACCCTTCTTCCAGTTGGGTTTTGCAGGGCAAGGACTGAGGGGGGTGGGAGGGGGCCGCCACCCGAGCGTTGCTCCGGTCCCGTATGTAAATGTATCGCCCTGTATGTAAATCTGTAGAGATTTATACCTCTCCAGCCTCGAGCCTTGCGTATTTATTTCGACCGACCGTGCCGGCGCTGGGGCCTGCGGCTTGGGTTTGTCTCGGGGGTGCATCAGCACATCGCCAGCCTGCTGTGCCGTTTGCCCCCGACACTTTTTCGGCTGCGTGCTGCCCAGCGTGGCCGAGCAGGGGGAGGGCGCGCTCCGGGCCGGGATGCCTTTCCCATTGCAATTAATAGAAATTTGTTTATGAGAATAACCACCACGGGTCACGGTGCCCTCGCTCCTCCGCTAATACAGTGGCTCGGAGCTACTGATTCAGTCGCCGCCGAGCCCCACCAAACGGGTGCCTTTGCTGGGAAGTTCCTGCGTGCCGGGTGCTGCCTTTATTTTGATTTTGCAGCCGGGCTCACGAGCTGAAATGCTCGGTGCCTGCTCTAAAGTCGGGGGGGGGGGTTGGGGGGGGGGGGGGATAAGAAGAAAGCTGTTCTGCTAATCCGACTCATTTTATCATTAAAAATAGCCCGGTGGCAAGATCAGAACGGTGCTGCCGAGACACTTGAGATGGTTCAGATATGCTCGAAAGCTGTAGTTAAAAAGCAAGATGGGATTCCCAGCGAGGGAGCACGGCCGGAGCCGTGCGAGGCTCCGGGCCCCGGGAGCAGGTTCGGGAGGTGTTTGCGAGCGGCCGGCTCGTGGGACCCACTCGCACCGACTGCCCTCCGGGCTTGTGCTTCCTTACAGCACGGAAATTAAAAGGCCTGAGGGGGGGGTGGAGGGGTTAAGGAGAAGGAAGAAAAAAAAAAAAAAAGGTTCTTTGCTGTTTGTCATTTTTCTGCAGCGTGACGCTTTCGGTTTAGCCAGCCCCTGTGCCTGGCTGGACGCAACGCTTGCAGAAAGTTAGGCAGGGCGAGAGGGCTCGCGGCGGGGTTTTTGCAGAGCCCCAGGGTCAGGCGTGACTTCTGCTCCGGTGGCACTGTGAGGGGGGCTGGCTCTGCCTCGGTCTGCAGCGTGCCCCCCCTGTTCGTGGGGATGCAGAGGTCACCCACCAGCATCCCCGCTGGGCCGGGAACTCGGCGGGCACCCGCTCGGCCTGGGCGTCTTCATAGGGTGGGATTTTCTTTCTTTCTTTTTCTTTTTGTTTTAAATTTATTCTGCAGTTTAATGTCTTCTCATCCCTCTACTCGTCACCCATGGGGCTCCCACGCTGCCTCCCACCACAGCTTCAGCACCCCATAAAAGCAGCGACGGTGGCTCCAGGGTGCCAGGGAAGGGAACGTCTCCCCAGGATCCCCCTTGCCGTGCCTGTGCCCCACAGGCCAGAGGGGTCTGTGCCGGGCAGGACAAGGCCTTGTCACCTCCTGCCCCTCTCCTGGCCCAGCTGGGTGCCGGCCAGCCCTGGCCCGGGGCGGTCACTCTGCAGCCGGTGGCGGCTGCCCAAGAGGAAGGCGACGACGAGCCCGCAGCACGCGGAGGGGCGGCGGGGCTGCCCGGACCCCTCTGCCACAGGGCCCCCCTTGCCCACATCACGCAGCCAGCCGTGGGCTGGCTCTCCTTGGGACTGGGGCTGCAACCCTGGTGCCGCTTGGTGATGCCAGGACGGGGGCATCGCCGCCGCAAAATGGTCCCTGTGGTGTTGGCAGAGCAAGGCCGGAGCCGTGCTGGGCATGACGGAGGGTGGTCGGCCCCGGCTGAGCTGCTGGGCTGAATGGCGCTGGGGACGCTTTCTGATCCTCTGCCAGGGCCACAGCTCTGTGTTGGGGACCTTCGGAGCCAGGGGTGAGAGGTGAGGGGCTGCGGGACCTTCCCTCACGTCGGTGGGTTTGAAGCATCCCCGTGGCCCACGCCTCTTCACAGGTGACCCTGTCAAGAAGCGCTTCACCTCACGACATAAACAGCACCCCATAATCATTTTTGCCTTCAGAAATTAACTCCTTCCGGCCACAAGGCTTCTCCAGCACCCTTCCAAAAAGCAGACCCCAAAGCTGTGTCCGGGAGGGGGCCGTTCAGCCTTACAGAAGAGCACCCGGTGGCAGCAGGGGACGGTGGCGGCCGCAGCCTGCACGACGCTGCTGGAAGGGAGCTGGGCGCACATGGAGGTGCGTGCCCGAGGCCGGGCCACACGCTGCACGGGGACACTGTATTCCCTGGTTCAGCCCAACTATCTTGTTTTCTAATCTAACCTACTTTTTTTTTTTTTTCTATTTTTTTTTTTTTTTTGTCAGAGGTTGGTGCTTTGCAGGAACCTGTTCTCAGTGCAATCTCAGAGCTTTTTGTGGGTGTCTGATTTCTGTAACACGTTTTGGTTTCCAGTATGAATGTAACGTACAAAAGAATATCATGACACTGCTCTAGGTGTATGCGATCTTATCTACCTGACATTTAGGGTTTTTTTAACCGTCCATTCACCTGATTTGCATAAAAATCACATGGGGTTTCTTTTTTTTTTTTTTCTTTCCTCTTTTTTTTTTTTTTTTTCGTGCATCATCATAACAAACTGCTCAAGTTTACCGGGCTGCTTTCTGCCTGTCAGCATCAGCTCCCCTTCTTCCTCCCCGACAGAGGCTGGGGCCGGGGAGGCCGGCGCTCAGCAGGGACAGTGCTCCCTGCCCCGCTGTCCCTGTTGGCCACTGAAACCTGTAATGAGCAGGATTTAACTTGCACGCAAACCAAGGCGGCAAGCACACATCCGATCCGGTGCTAGTAAATTTAAATAGATGAGACTCCTTTTTATTGATAAGGAAACTCCCCCGGAACAGCCCCATGCTCCCAGCAGGCTCCCCCTGCCGCGGCCACGCTCATTACAAAACAAGGCCGCAATTAAAATAAACTCCACAAGCTAAACAAGCTGCCGCCTCTCGCTGGTCATGTGCAGGCTTTAGCCCTCGCGCAGAACAAAATGTTTTCCTCGGTATCGGAAGAGCCATCAGCCCCGTGAGGAGGGAAGAGGGAACATGTAAATGGCAGGGAGTGGAGTATCGTGATGTGCATCGGGGCACTTTTTCTTGCTTTCTTCTCTCTCTCTCCCTTTTTTTTTTTTTTTTGTTTTAATTGGAGTGTTTGTGATCTGGCTTGGTCCTCGCCGTGCGCGAAAGGACTGGAAGTGGAAAAACTTGAATGTCACGGCAGGGCCCGGCTGTTCCAACATGCCCTGGGCACACCTGAGCCGACCCCCCCTGGCTCCCTGCTCCTTGCCACCCCAAGCTTTCCCCCCACAAGCCCCCAGCCCCATTTTTATTGCCCCCATCACGCCCCGTGCAGAGGTGTTGGGTGACAGCTCGGCGCCTCCCAGAGGGACGCCGGGGCACCCAGGAGGATGGGATGAGTGGAGGGATGGACGGACAGACGGAGGGACAGCAGGGAGGGGCACCCTGTGGTGCCCCCCAGCCCCTGTGTGAAGGCATTGCTCTGTCTGAGTGTTGCCTCTTAGGTGCCACGTGCCACAGCATGAGGTTGCCCTGTTTGGGGCAATAAACACCGCTCGGATCAATAGCCCGCAAAAAGAGCGCTTTGATAAAGGTGGTCCCACTGCACTCAGTAAAGTCCCAGGACATATTCCCGTGAAATCGCCCAAATAACTCGTGAATCTCCTCAGCTCTCGCTGCCGGGAGAGAGTGCAAACTTGCCTGTCAGAAACGACTTTCCTCCCGTGTAGCCGAAGGAGCGAGATAGCTGCCTGCCTGCCTGCCTAATCTCGCAAGCACTCAGGACGAGGTCGAGTAAACATTATTTACACGTGGAAGGGGTGCAAAGCCTGCCGTCGTGCCGGCACCGTGCAACAGAGCACCGACGGCCCTCGCTGTCTGTGCCTCAGCTTTGATTCAGATGGGATTTGATTTAAGCAGCCCCAGCTTTGCCAGGCGCTGCACCAGAGGACTGCTGCCCACCCCTGCCCGCTCCCCATCAATTTTTAACCAGTTATGGACCAAAGTCTGGGAGCGCCTCGGCGGGGCTGTGCCAGACAGCCTTTGCATGCCTGATGGCAGCACCTGTCCCACGTCTCCAGCGCGCCCCACGTCCCCAGTCCGCCTGCTCGCCTGCTTTTCCCCACATTTTCTCATCCTGGCACCTTCAAAAATCTTCAGCGTGTGACCAGTGGCAGTGCTCAATCCCTCTCCTGGCACTGTGCGGGGACGCTGACCTCTCCCGTTGCAGCTGAGCTGTCAGCTTTCAGCTGTCGACGTTAGAAAAACCTCAGTAACCCCCACAGATACCTGTCTGATAAGGAGTTGCTTGAACCTAGTGCAAAAGAAGTTGCTTTGTTCGAAAAAAAAAATAAAATAAATGTTTTGGATGGTTAATAGCGTTGTTTTCTTCTGTTCAAGAATCTCTCGGATCCCTGACATCAAAATGCAGAAGAGAGCCTAAGGAAAAGGACAGAGCCTCAAAGTTTTGCAGGGAGCCTGAGTGCAAGCCCCTGGAAATTAAAAGAGGGGTTTGCATCGATCCTGATGGTTTGCAAACAGGCCTCTCGAGTTCAAGCTGCAGCAGCAGGGGGGTTTAACAGCTCCTCGGACATCTCAGCCAGTCGAGTGCTGCGGGAATTTCAATTTCTCTCTTCAAATAAAGCATCAGCGTAATTTTTATATTCTTTGAAATGATCTGCACATTTTCTTTCAGTGAAACCCTTTGATTTAGACTTAAAGGATTTAGTGACTGGGTGGGAGGTTATCTGGACGTAATGATGAAAATGGTAATTATTTGTTTTACTGCCTCCTGAAATTCTTTTATTTCTCTGTACTATCTTTAAAAGCATGGCTGGCAATAACAAACTGTCTCTGAAAAGAATTCAATTAAATGCATTGCCAACAAATTATTTTATATTTTTTATACCAGTATTTAGAGTGTTAAATAATATATTAGTAGATTTATAGACTACATTTAGGTACGACTATGAATAGCTACATTAAAAAAAAAAAGCAGAATATTCATGTGAAGGGGGGGGGGCTGGTTCCTGGGTTTTAAGATTTTTTCTTCTCGTCCTTTTTTTTTCTTATTTGAGTTTCAGTTTTAGGACTTAAAAAGAATTAGATTTTCCCGTCCTTTTCTGTTACTCTCAAATGACAAGAATAAGCCAGCTATTTTTTGAGGCTAAAATTCCCATGGGATTTCTCCTTATTTTCAATAATTAAATATTAAAGGACTCAGAAAGAACCAGGCAGATTCTACGATATGGACATGAATCGAATGGGATATTTATTTGCATAGGTACATGGCAAATAGGGAAGGATCGATCTCTGAGCTGTATGAAATTGCCAGTTACTCCATTAGAGTTTACAAATAGATTATTGCCCATAAGAATATAACTCTTCAAGTCCTAAAAATATTTCAAGTCCAGGATTATTTTTATTTAATCTAGTAAATGACAAATATATTTTTAATTCCTATAAAGCAGAAATAAAACCTCTCCAAGGAACTGGAAACTGAACCCAACTGCTTTTTCTCCCCTCGTCTTTTTTTTTATGGATATTTCTTTCCTTTTTTTTTTCCCCCTTCTTCTTTTTTCTCTCCAAAGTCTTATCAGCCCCTCTGAATTTTGCAATTTATTTCTCCTTCCTCCTCCCTCAAGAAGAAAAAACAAAACACTTTCCGTCAGAAAACACGATACTTTCCCCTCCGAGCCTCTCTGAAAAATTGCCTGCCTCGCTCTCTCAAGACGAGTTTCCAGGATCAACAAGTTAACCTTCAGAAAGATTACAAAGGTACAGGCGGGCTGCTGGGGAGGTGAATCATTAAACACCAGGTGAAGCCCAGGGCTGCGGGAGGTTCCCAGCACGGCGGGGACGGGGTGCTGGCATCGCCGGCCGCGCGTGGGGCTGCTGCCATCCCGGCCACGGGGTTTAATTCCCCCGGCCACGCTCCGTGCTGCCAGGGCTGCCTCAGCCCTCGCTCGTGCGAGCGGTCCCGCCGCTTCCAGGGTGATAAATGGGGCTGCAACGGTGTGAAATATGGGAAAGTGGCCAGGTTTCCCTTCTATCCCACCCCGGCTGGGACGGAGGAACCTGTTGCTGACCTGCTTCGCTCCTCTGCTTCCCTGAGCTTCACCTAAAATGCCCCTCGCTGCCCCGGCCCCAGGGAGAGCAGGATCAGGCCGACAGCCTACCCCACTGCTTCCCCGAATCCTGCTCATTTCTATTTTTTTTTTTCGTAATAGTTTTGTTTTAATATGACAGCATATTTAATAAGCAGCCCCAGGCTGGAGGGAGGAATGCAAGCTCCTTGCCGAGATGTGGAAACCCTGCACTCTTCCTGCCTCGTCCCCGTGTTCTGCTGCGAGTGCATTTGCACTTCTGGCCCCCTGAAAAAATGTCCCATGGGTGCCGAGGGAGGGGGCCACACATGGACCACGAGCCCCTGGGCTCGCCACCCAGTCCCATGGGCCGGAGAGAGAGCCTGCAAGGGGCTTGGGCTTGGTTTTGCTGGCTTCAGGCAGTGCGAACAGCAGCATGGTGGCAGGGCCGGAGATGCCCCGGCCTGGAGCAACGTCGTGGCATTTTCTGGCATTTTTCTGATTTGAATTTTAAGCATTTGGGGGATTTATATTTCTTTCCGGTGTGTTCCCCTGAAGCATCCCTGAGTGTGGATGAGAGCCTTGCTACAAGGATGCTCCAGCGATTGGGTTAATTCCCTCCTGCTAATTCCTTACATAATCATGTGGGCTCAGATCCTCAAAAGTATTTGTGTGCCTTCCTCCCTTGGAAATCAGGGAGTTTAATTGTCTGCTAAAATTATTGTGTTTTGTTTTGAAAGCAGAGCAGGAAATAACAAACTTGGTTTTTACGAGCTTTGTTTGACTCTCTGTGGTCACAGAGCATTTTATCTACCTTCACAAATAAACTCATGGGTACGTGGCCTAGTGACCAGAATACAGATGGATTTTTAGACTACGACAGGGGGAACTGGGTGCCAAAGTAGGTTAGGGGAGCTGGGTCTTGGCCTGTTTATGCTTCTGGTCCCAGTTGGTAAAATGCGGATAAGACAATGGCACGGCCTCGCAAAGATGCTGGGAGGAAGAATCTATTAAGGGCTGTGAGATGCTGAGATAGGAGGATAATAGAGATCGCGTCAGTGAGAGATGCCATCTATTACAGATAACTATGGCACAGCTGACTGCATCTCCCTCTCTGGAAATGGCTCCTTTCTTAGTTTCATTTTTGGCTATGCGACCTGAAAGAATTCCTCTCGCTCCCTGGCGTTTGTCCCCTTCAGATATTTCATGCGATACGGAAGAAGGAGGAATCAAAATACCATGACATTGAAGTTTATTGCCGATTCTGCTCACGTCGGTTGAAATCAGTCACTAAAACCTCAGCCGGCAGGACCCCGTGCTCTGTATTTTTCTTGTCTAGGTAATCGCGATGGCAGCAGGGGGAGGTAAGTAGAAGGGAAAAGGACTGATTTTATTAGGTGTTAGAGGAGCTTATTAGAAAAGGGGGTGGGGGGGGGGAAGGCAATAAAATTATAAGGACGTGAATTAAAACGAGTGATGAAATCCAGTCCCTGCTGACTGCGAGGGGAGACTTCTCTCCGCGCGCACCCTTTCTCAGTTTGGAAGATGCCCAGGCATTGATAAACGTTTTACGAGAGCCCGGCTCCGCAGCAGCGAGCGGTGGCTCATACCAGGAGAAAAAAAACGCTCGGGTGCCAGGATCGGCCCCACAGCTTCGGCTGCGGCGGTGAACCCGCTGCCTGGCTGCCCGTGGGCCCTGTTTGGGTTTGTTGTCAGCAAGCAATTTGGATCCGCAGTGTACCTGGGTTATTTTTAGGCCAATTAAATTAATTGCTGGAACAGACAACCCTTTTCAGACCCAAGGCGCTTTTTGCCCCCCTTCTCGATACTGGAGGGCTAATGCAGTGAGTCTGGGGCTTTGGTTTGGCAGCCAGGGCAGGTGTGTGTTTTATGTGAAAAACAGCAGCAGGGATGGATGCTGTTAGACAAATATTTGGTTAATTTTTGTAATTATTAGTAATAACAATACCCTGCTCTCTCAAGCACCTTTCATCTCGGAGCGTTTTGGAAATAGGAGGAAAGCCAAGCCACGCAGCTCCGCTCTAGGGGCTGTAATTACCCTCAGCTCCACGCTGCAGATGCAGAAAGTGAGGCCGAGAGAGGCAGAGAGGACCGGAGGCTGCAGCAGAGCTGGGGAGAGGCCCCGGGGCTGCGGGACGGTGCCTTGAGCAGCAGCCAGCCACGGCCGGGCTCTTGGAGGATGTGTCCTGGGAAGGAAGCTCATCTCACCAGACCGTCACATACCCTGCTGGGGTTTGAGCCGGGGAGGTGCTCCCCTCCTGGGCTGCATTATGCATGGATGAGGCTGCCCTTCCTGCAGCTCTTTGCCTTGGGTCCTCTCGGGTGAGCGCAGGGCAGAGCACTGGCTGTTTCCAGGATGAAACAGCCTCCTTGCTCCGCGGTGCTGCACCAGCCCGTACAACCTTTCCCCTCGCTGCTGCTTTCCCCCACAGGAGGTTCAAACCCTCCCTGACCGGGACGGCTTCCTCGGGCCTCCAGCCTGTGCCTTCTCCCCTCAGTGTCAGAAGTGATGGGCACAGATGGTTTTATGATGTTCTCCTGAGCCCTCCTGGTGCCTGAACACCAAGAGCCCACGAGATGAGGATGGCCCCTCAGTGATGAAGAGCAGGAGGCCCAGGTGGGCCACGGAGGCCAGCCCATGCCACTCTGGGCCACCACAAACTTTTGGCAGCTGTACGCTCACCACCTTGGCTCCTTGCTTCTGGCTGCCTCGTGCAGGACCTCTTTTCCCTCATGGTTAGGGTGCTTCTTCGAGCTTCCACCTTACATTTATTCTTGGACCGTTGGTCCCCCACCATGTTTAGGCCACCCCCGTGCCAGACATGCCCTCCCGCTCCTGCCAGCTGTGGGCAACTTGGATGTCTGCCTCCAGGCCGTGTTTGTCTTGCTTGGAAATGGGTGGAAAACTCAGGAATTTGGGATTATGCTAAAGCATAAGTTCAGCATCTCATTCTAGAGTGATTGTTAAGATTCTTGCCCACCCCTCTCCCCGTTTTGGCCCTTTTTGGAGCAGAGGTGGCAGACTGTGGGCATGGCACGTCCTGCAGCCTAGTCACCCAGCTGGCAGCCTGCCCCATTCCCTCACCACCACTTCCATCTGCAGCTCGTATGCTGGACTTTGGTCCATGACCCTTGATGGATATTTCAGGACGTGGATAGAGCAATTGGCATGGGCTATTCCAGTATGTTCCTACCTTTAGGAGGGCCATGCCATGTTAGCCAGGATCTAAGATGAAGAGGGGTAAATATGTTCAAGATCTAGTTGGATGGGGGGAAGGGGAATAAAAGGAGAAAAAAAAATACTGAATAACCTGTTATCTCTGTTCTGCTCTGTGCCATTCTGGAGAATCAAACCTTTTGACCCCAGCAAGTTTCATGGTTTAGGCCCGCACTGCTAGCACCGAGAGCCTGGCTGTGATGCTGAGCCCAGCAGATCGTCAGTGCTTCGACCCGATGCAGGGATTCAATCACCTAAGTACATTCCAGATCCCCGTTGACCTGGTACTTCTCTCTTTTATTATCTGTGCGCAATCTCTCCTGCTGTGCCAAGATTTCTGTGTTCTTCATTTCTCTTCCGTCTCTGATGCCACAAAGTCAAGTGAATGTCTTCAAGGAAATCTCTGTAATAAAACCTATTTCCTCCTCCCTGCTGCAAAGAGAAAGCAGAGTAATAGTTTCTTTATCCATCAGGGACCGGTTAATGCCTCGCTCCTCATCATCACCAAATGCAACTAATAAAGGAGTAAAGGAGATTTGGCAGTTTAATGTAGCAGCTAATTTTGTGCCTGCTGCTCTGCCAGAAAGTATTTTCACTTTTGGGTGATGCCAGAATAGCAGAGCTGATTAATTAGCCTTCTCTTGAGCAGGAAGAGCTCAGCTAAGACAGCCACAGCCCTTAGACATCCCAGGCATTGGCCAACCTTATTAGCAGCCGGCGTTCCCGGTATCTTAAGGGTTCATCGGTCTGTCTGTCTGGGTAAGGCAGGAGGATGACAGTGTAGGGCTTTCCCTCGGGAGGGAGAAGGTCTGTCGCACAGATTGGGTCTAGCTCTGGCATTTAGAGAGCTGGCTGCAGAAAGCCCCGAGCATGTAGGTGCTGGCCAGGGACCACTGATTTTCATGTCCCTGTGCAGCTCCTGCACTGGAGGGGTCAGTGCCGCAGCCGTCGCTTGCAGGTGTGCAGGTCTGTGGAGGGCGGCTCTCAGGAGTAATAAATGTGTTTGTGCAATGAGCAGAAGTGCAAAACTAGGGAACCGTGCAGCTTTGACAGGAGGGCGTCTTGACAGAGACATTCAGACTCATTCACTGCCTACCAACAGCCAAACACACAGGGCACGCTGGCAACATGTGGGACAGCCCCCAGAGCAGTGTGTGCCATGGGACCAACCCAGGCAGAGCCCCATGCTGGCCGGGTTGTGCTCAGAACAGGGCACCAGCTGCTCCCCAGCTCTCCCTGCCCTGCCTTTCCCACCCACCGATTGTTTCAGGTCAGCTGAAGCCTGCGGACACGTTAATTAAACGCAGGGAGAGGAGCAGGCAGTTTCCATAGGGCCTGGCCATCTTCCTTTCACGATGTTTTATGGTAATGCCTGTAAGAGTTTACGAGACCAGGATCTTAGTGAGTATGTTCGTAGGCAGAGAAACTCCCTCTGAGCATGCAGCGTGTAGGATGCAGGAAAACAAGTCCCTTGGTCTTGGCTGGGTCTCTCCAGACACTGCAACAGTAATGATAACACTGAGAACTTCACTCTGGAGACTTGGGCAACTTCTGCTGGCCAAGAGCTTCTGGGGCAACGAGTGGGTGTGAATTGGGAGGTGGTATGGTTCGGTGCTGGGCTGCCGTGTGAGCCTGGGCACATACCCCACTGTGAGCACCTTCCCTGGGGCTGGCCAGATGTGCTGCTTCCGTATCAGCCGCACAAATCCAGATGCTGCAGTTGGGCCCCAAAGGAGCAGCGCATGGTAGGCTGGTTGCACCCTTCACCATAGCCCCTGTTTTTGCTGACCCTGCAGCAGAAGGTGGATACCTGTTTTTTTATGATCTAGTTAGTAAAGATGGCTCAATTAATGTCATAGAGCTCTTTGAGATATCCACTACAAGCACACCTGTCCTGAAAGCAGCGTGAAGTCCCCTCGCTTTTCCTGCATCCTCGGGCTTTCCAAGCATCACTTCTGTGTGTCAAGTTGAATTCGGGGAAACACGGAGTTACCTCCATCCTCATCCATCAGACTGAACGGATCCTTAGCAGGAAGCAAGGGCTTAGCCCATGGCAGGTGGTGAGGTTTAAGCCAGGCTTTGGAGTGATCAGGTCAGAGGGAAATGCAGTGACTTGTGCAGAGACCCAGAGCAGCTGGAGTTAGATGAAACTTGCAATTCCTGAATGCCAGACTGCTGAACTGCGACACAGGGAGGGAAGACCTTGATCTAGCAAAGGAGATAAGACATTTCAACTGGTACAAAGTAGCCAGTGTAAAACTGAGCTGACAACAAGAGAAGGCTCAGCAGGCGCAGCCTGGTGATGGGACGGCCGCCTTCTGGCACCGCGTGCCACTACGTGACGCTGATAAAGGAGAAAAGCACACAGAAAATGGAAACGGGATCACTTTTGCATTTTTCTGGTGCAAAATGCTTTGCCATTTAAGACGTATTGTTCAGGCGTTTCCATCACACTGCATCACCCCTTCGTGGTGAGGGGAAATAAGCGAGGCCGATGGACAGACGGACGGACTGGCATGCCATGAAGGTGCAGCTCAGCCAGAGCTGCGAGGGCAGCACGACGGCTGTTTGCTTTACAGCGTGCGGCAGAGATTGACAAATCAGCTCACCTTGATTTATCTTGCTCTCCCAGATGTTATCTCGAAATGTCTCAATCCCATTGTTCCGGCCTGACCTGCCAGATAAGACGCAGCTTGTGCATCTCTGGGACAGGGCTTGGGCAGCCAGCAGGGCCAGCTGGCAGGAAGCTTGGCTGCGAGGGGACAGATCCTTCCCCTGTTGCAATCACGGGATCAGGAACTTTGCTTTTTCATCAGAAGAACTTGTTGATTTTAAAAATAGCACAGCCACGGCCTATGCTCCCAGGAATGTCTGGGATTGGGAAAATGGAAATACATTTTTCCGTTCCTAGTGGAATTGGCACTGTAAAACCTAAACAGTGTTTGTCCTCCTGGACCTCCCCAGCTCCACGCCTCTGTGGCATCTGTCAGCGCTGTGTTTCGGTGAGTGACCACTAGCATGGCTGTGTCACTGTGTCACTAACATGGCTGAAGTCATCTGGTGACGGTGCCAAATTCCTGGTAGCCAGCAGCTTCGCCCCTTCCTATCCAGGGCAGCCAAGTAGATGCTGTAAGTGCTCACGCAGCAAACGAGCTGATCTTAAGGGATCTTTGGAACAAATCAAGGCCCAAACCTGTAAAAACTTGTGCACCTGTTCAAGTCCTGAGAGCATGAGTAATTGCAGAGAACGAACATATTATTTCTGTCATTTATTCATAGGCGCTATTTCTATGGCTCTCTTCCCTTATTATCTCAGTGTCTTGTAAACATTAATGAATGGTTCTCAGGCCCCAGCACACTGCTTCATTGTTTGGGCTGCGGGTCACAGGGAACGATTAAGGCTACGGGAAAGAAGGAGGTTTGGATTTAAAAATGCCCCCCCCCCCCTTTTTTTTTAATGTTTCTTTGCCTAGCTTCTGGAGTATGGGAAATTCAGGCTGCCTCAGTGGTGCCTTCTGAGCCATTTCAGAAAATATGAACCACTTCAAAAGCTGCCCTGGTTCATCCCACTCTGAGAGATTCATGGAAGCCATTAGCGGTGTCTCCAAGCCTTGCTGCCCCTGAAGAGTTAATGCACATGGCTCTAAAATGGACTTTCAGCTCATTTCAGATGAAAAACTATTTCCTCCCACTTAACCTACCTCTGAGAAAAATGTTGCTCCTAACCTTGGCTGCCTAATGTTATTAAACCACTGCCGTGTCCTCTGGGACTTGAAGCTGGGGCTGGCTGAGGTCCACGCGGGCTGTGCTGTGTGACCACCTCCTGCCACCACTTCTTAGGGTGCTCGTCCCCTCCGTCCATGGGTGCTGGGGCAGGGGAGAAGATGCTGCATCCCCAGCCAGGGAGCCAAATTTCAGCTACGAGCAAAGCCCTGAAGGGCTGGTTTCTCTGCAGCCACACAGCTGAGGCGCTGGTCTCGTGTTGGGAGTGATGTTTCTGTCTCTGGATCCACGAGCTGGATGCTGCGGGGCTGGGAGAGGTGGTTGGCGTTGGGGCAGAGCTTGGGGATGGGTTCCCTGGCCTGCAGACGGGGGGCTGCAGGATTACAGAAGGGGGGGTTCCACACATCCATCCTCATCCAGGAGTTGGAGATGGGTCCTCAGCAGGGAGGTGCTGAGCGTCAGTGTCCATCTGAGTCAATCCATGCAACAGCAAAGGGCTGCGAGACCTCTGCAGATATTCCCAGGCTCAGGGCT
This sequence comes from Anser cygnoides, assembly GCF_040182565.1. Lineage (NCBI taxonomy): Eukaryota > Metazoa > Chordata > Aves > Anseriformes > Anatidae > Anser > Anser cygnoides. The sequence goes on along the minus strand of NC_089881.1, from coordinate 16,325,668 downwards.
GGGGATGGGTGAATTTTTTTTTTTTTCACCTGAAACTTCCCTTGTGTGAAAAATGCAAATTTGGTGACAAATACTTTTGAGCATTAGTGCGGGTTGTGCTAAATTGTTTGTCCTGAGAAAAAAATTCCAAGAAAGTACATTTGCAATGTTTATTTCAGTTTGAAATTCCCCTCCATTTTACTTGTAAATTGCTCCAAATCAAAGTGCAACATTTTCTCCTCACCTTTCACGTATGCTGTAATTTAAATAAATAGTTCTAGTCGCAATCTAAAACTAATTCCCTCCTTCCTGACTTTTCAGAACTATTCATAAAACAAAACAACTCCAAATTCATTTTTTTCGGGCAGCTCTTCTCAGAACCATTAGACGCATTAACATCCACCACATAAATGAAACCACAGGCTATCAATGTTTTAAGACAGCTGTATTTCCCACCAGAAATTTGCATAGCATCACCTTTGTAGCACTCTGAATTACTCTACCAATATTTTTTTTTTGGGGGGGGAATGCAAGTTCCTGGTACCAGAGCTCGAATTAGGAGTCTGAAAGTCCCCCAATGAAACCTCAGCCACACTTTTATCCACCGGTCACAGGTCACCTCTCCTGCCTATGTGCTCGCACCGAAGGACCTTCATCCCTCACTCTGTCTCCCCTCACTGCATCTGTCATCCAGTTCTCCTAAACCACTTCTTTCTTCTCTGGCAAAGCCATCCCGCTAATAGGTCTGGTCCAAAGAAAGGTTTAAAATGCCTCCTCAGCAGCCAGACATGACCTTTCTGAGGGATCCAGCAGCTATCTCTGCAAAATTTCCATTTTTGCCACCACTTGAGATTTTCATCAAACTCCCATCTAACAAAGTGTGGTTCTCAGCAACTGGAAGCAGAAGCAATTCAGTCCTCTGGGCAGAGATATTTGTCTGCATCAAGGAAATTCTCCCGATTAGACAGCAATTGGATATTTTTTCCCTATAATATATACTTCAAGCGTAATCCCTCAGCTCAATTCCCCTCCCCCTCGTGGAAAAAAAAGAAATAAGAGCAGAAAGAGAAAATAATAAAAGCCCAAAGTGCTTTTCCTGCAGAAAGCACCATTTCCTGGCGAGCTCTGGGAGGTGCAGGAGGGCAGCAGCTTGCCGCAGGTGCCCAGCCCCATGGAAGTGCAAGGATTCACTTTTCCTGCAATGGGGAACTGGAGTGCTTTTGGGGCCCATGCCCCGAAGTGGCACCTGTAGGAACCCTGCGAGGCAAACACCAAGGTGCTATCATTATGCGGGCATTGCAGCGAAGTGCTGCCAGGCTGAGAAGGAAGAGGAGGAGGAGGAAGGTTTGGAGAATACCTCTCGTGTTGATGCCATGGGTTCTGGCAGCCCACCTCAACTCCTCCTGCCCTGGGAGAGAAGCAGGTGATGACACCGCAGAGAGGGCTCAGAGGGAAAAATTCCCATTGTTTTGAGGCCTGGAAGTCTCTCATCATCCCCAGGTGCTTTTATTCACTGGTTTTCCTTCAGAGTTGTGCAGAGGTTTGAGGTTTGTCTCCCTGGGATGTGCTGGAGCGTCTTGACTGAGCGAGGAAGGTCCTGAGCAAGAGGGCCAAGGCTGGGTGTCCTCCGTGCTCCATCCCTTGCATGTCCTTAGAAGCTCGGGGGCACCAGCAAGCCAGCCCCAGGTTGCAGGGGTGGGGTGGGTGCTGGTGAGAGACCCTTCAGGCTCCTGGGTCCCTGCACACCTCCAGCAGGGAGCAACCTCGCGCACTACCAAAGCTGATGGGCTCTGAAGGGTCCAATCCAGCTGTTCCCCAACTCCATTGTCAAACCAGGGGCACTTTTGGCTAAAGCTGCTCAGCAGTTCAGTGGTTTGCCTCTGATCTGTCCCCAGGGCTTCCCTGCAGGGAGTTTGGGCCTTTTTCAGTCTGTACACTCGGAAGTGTTGCCCGGGAGAGCTCGGTCCTCGCAGAGCTCATTTGCAGGTCGCACTGCAGGTAACCTCTGCAGAGCGCTCTCCACTGGGAACGAAGCTCTTCCTGAGGACAGGTCTCCTGAGAGGGGCCCTGTGTTGATACCAGATCGCCTTACTCTAGCAGGGACAATATTTTGCGTGGAAAACATTCCTCCAGGAGGACTCGGACATTCCTCCATGTCTGGCAGCATCTCCCAGAGGTGTGCAGGCTCCTGATTCACCACATCACCCACGGCAGCTGCGCCCAGAGCAGGAGCTTCATCCAGCCCCACGCGCTGCCTTGGAGCACATCCAGCCCAAATAGCTGGGGAAGGCATTGAGCAACGCGTCCGCCTGCTGCAACACGGCTGCCCCACAGCAGCCGAGCAGCGAGCCTGCAGACGGCGATGGCTCGGCTGGCCCTGCCAGGAACTTCTCGCTCCCTCCTCTGCTGGCAAACGCTTTGGCACCTGCAGCTGCTCCCCATTTTGCAGCAGGGGAGCCTGGCGAAAGAGATCAGTGGAACAAATCGGGGTGAAAGTGCTGCTTATAAGCAATCAGGTTTTGGAGTTGCAGTAAGAGAAAACATGCACCCATCACTGGGTACTGCCTGCTGCTGCTGTCCCCAGCTTGTTTGTGTGGGCTCCACAGAGGTGTGCTGGATACTTAGAAACTGTCAAATCCTGAAACTTTCCACTCGTGTTGGAGGGATAATGAAAACCCAGCTCTAGTCAACAGGTTCTCAAATTTAATCACTCTAAAAAATGTCAGCTTTAATCCCAAACCCCATGAATACTTCATGACATCAACTGCATGTTGACACTCTGAAGTCAGGTAGTTTTTAAAGGATTCAGATCTGTTATAATTAAAAGGATTTAAAGTTATAGAAAATTATTAATTTTGTTCCCTCTAGTTTCTTCCTCTTCCTTTTCTGAACAAGTCAATGAAGTCATAAAAAGCAGGTGTAATGGAAAACAAACCCAGAGATCTCCCTGCTGAGAAATGTTGTCTGGCAATGGAATTTTTTTTTTTTTTTATTTCAGCAGGAGGAAATGGTGACATCAAAATGATATTGTAACATAGTTGGCACTAAACGAGCATAAAGTGCCCTAGATGACAGCCCATCATCTCACTTGCCTACTATGCTCTAGGTGTTGAAAATAAACCACTTGTCACATAGACCAGAAATGTATTTCAGAGGTTGTGTGAGATCCAGGAACTCCAGATATTGCAGCTGTCCTAGATGACTGGCTGCACTGAGCTTCCCTCTCACGGTGAGACATTTCAGAGGCATCCTGGTGGTCCTGATGGTCAAGAGCCACATCCCAGCCATGTGCAGCACACAGCCCGGGCTGGGGCACCAAGCCTGTGTGCAAAACCCTCCTGTCCTCACACTGCTGTCTACATCGGGGTTTTGATTTGGCAACCGCACTACAGCTAATCCCCTGGCTACCCTCACCAGGAGGCAAAAGGAGAACTTGTGGGCTTGGCAGGCAGCTGTCTCACATGTCTGACATCTAAAAGTGTCCCACTTGTTGCTCAGGGCGTCTCCACCTGCCTCCTAGCTACAGTTATGTGCTCTGTCCCCTGGTTTCCAGAGCCACGTCCTGGGCAGAACCATCACTGTCCTTCACATTCATGGCCTTGGAAGAGATTTTGTGGGGCTGCACCACCCCTCGGGCTATGGGGGGCAAGAGGGACAAAAGAAGCAAGGCATGGACCCCGATCCTTGGAGAAGGGCTGGCCAAACATCTCTGCACTTCCCAGAAGCCTTCATGTGGTGCCAGCAGCATGGTTTGCGGGACACAGTTTCCTCTGACCACCTTCACATGCCAGCAGGTGACAGTGGCCACACCAAAATCAACAGCACCGTCCCGCCATCTGGGTGTTCAGCTCTCCTTGCCAGAAGGCCCACTGAGCATGGCTCGGTATTTGTTCAGCTCCCACAGGGCTCCCAGTGAGACCAGCAAAAGCCAGATCCAGCCAGAGGTGGGCACAGCACCAGCAGGCTCTGGCAGCAGCCTGGGGAGAAGATCCACCAGCAGGGGAGGCAAGCTGAGGAAATCACCCTGGATCATGACTGGACGCTGCTTGAAATACCGAGGTGGTTTGCGGTTACCTCTCTCCATCCCTCTAACCCTGACCCTCACCTCACTCCTGCCCACGTCACAGCTCAGACAGTCCTCGCCAATCTCACGTTCATCTTTTCAGCACTGGGCCCCCGCTCGCTGTTGTGAAGGCCTTCCTCGTTGGGCCACCACTTGGTTCCTCCTGCACTGGGACACAGGAGCCGTCCTTGCCATGTTTTCCAGTTCCAAGAATAAGGTGCAGCACGGCAAACAGGAAAGAAACCCAACCGCGTGTTTGAAGGCTCCAGGACCTTCAGGTTGGTCTTCGTGTTCAAGTGGGGAATGATTGAGCAAGAACTTGATTTTATCAGAAGGAGGTTGTCCATTCTCTATTCCAGCAGGGATTTCTTTTGGTTATTATCTATTCACGCATTTAATTTCTTTAGAAACAGCATCTGCCCAAAAGCTCTGGGCAGCCTGCCATTCCTCCGATGTACAAAGTGTACTTGTTATTGAACCTGGGAATGCATTAGCTTCTGATCAGGCCTTGGTCTTGCAAAGCCTTTTCCATATGCTTAATGCTGCGTGTATAGGAGACATTCAGAGGGACAAAGCTCAGCTTGCCATTTGTTTGTGTGCTACAGGTGATCGCTGCAGATGCTGTATCATTCTTCCCATTCCCTGAAAGACACAAGATCACGCCCCACCTGGACGTGCGAAATGCAACGATCCTCCCCTGCTTGGGAAATTATGCCAAGCTCCTACTGTTGGTATCAGATGTTATTTACTATGCAGTTCTCAGGAAAGATCTCAAGTAGAGCAGCTCTGCTTAGTTGCAGTCATATGGCCTCGCTGGTGCTCTCCGGGGGACGGAACAAGTGCACCAAGTGTCCCAGGCTCGCATCTGGGGACTGATTTAAAGCAAGCACCTGCTTCTGACTGCACAGCTTGCATGTCAGTAGAACAACTCAAGCACTTCAGGCAGCTCCGGCGAAGTGACATACAACGTCCTTCTACTGCTTCCTGCACAAAACCAAACATTTCCCTTTGCACAATGGTTTGTGACAGCAAAAGCACCCAGAAGAAAGAGGATCCCAAGGAATCCTCTAGAAAAGGACAAGCTCCTCGTGAAAATGTCCAGAGGCCTCTGGAAAACTTTCCAGTGGCAGTAAAAGCCAATAAAGCCTATTTTATACCTTTGCGACCAACTGAACTTACGCAATCACTCTGCTTCTTACATAACGCTGGCAAAATGCCACCCCCTCCCTGTTCTGGAAGAACCAAACCGACGTGTTAGAAGAACACGATTGGAAAGCCTGGCCGGGGCCATTACTTTGCTGGAGCACTTAAAGGACGTGCGGAATACACTCCAGGTGCCGTGAAATAATAGCCCGTGTCAAACAAGTTCTAGGCCTCTTACCGTGCCTTGATCTGGCCACTGAACACACCCGTTCCCAAACTGGGGTGACATGTGGCTCTGTCTTTGGGAGTGCTGGGTGGACCCAGACGTGGTCTCCTCCGCCCCACCCAGCCGATGGGTGAATCCAAGCTGGCACGGGGCAGGAATCATCCCACAGCCTCATGGGCACGAGAGGAAACCCACGCCGGTCCCATCCTCCACCAGCCTTGCCAGTTGCTCATTTGCAATCAGTCCCGGCCGAGGAGCAGAGAGCAGGCCAGTTCCCTGGGCCCTGCTGGTTTCCCCTTCTTGGGGGCTTCCCACCGCTGGTTAGTGGTGGACCAGACTCGGGCCCTTCACCCCGCTGCTGCAAGCAGCCCGCTTTGCTGAGTATGTTCTTGCTCAACTCATGTGTGAGGTGGCCAAGCGGAAATTTGGTGGGAAGGGGCAGCAGAGCTGCCGGTAGTGCTTGGGTTTGGTGGCTGAGGGGAATGGCTTCCCTGTGGGCAGTTTTCCCACTTTGTAAAGGAATAGGGGAAGCTGAGAAATAACAGCGTGCATGCAAAAGCTGCTGAGAACCTTCAACAAGTGTTTTGGGCACGAAGAGAAAAACCTCTCAGACTGCTCCAGATGAGGATCTGTTGGCTCCTGAAGCGAAGCAGAGGCACAGAAGCGCAGCCGGGGACCCGCATCCCCTCCATCCGCCCCATGGGGTGCGGGTCCGGCGCTGGGGCACGCAGGGCGGTGCAGGGACGCTGAGGGGTGGGCAGTGAGGTGCGGAGCTCGGGGCACAGATTGAGCCCTCATCAGTGCGAGCACTTCGGCGTAAACACTGGGGGTGGGGAAGGCGTCTGGGCGCGGGCAGGCTGCGACCTGCACGGTGCTGGCAGCCTGCATCCGTCCGCGAGGTTTCTGATTTCAGGAGCAAAGGTGTTCTGAGAAAGCGCCCGCGCTGGTCACCGTCATCATCACCGGGCACTGATCAGGCTGGGGTCTTCATCAGCCCTTTCTCATCCTTCTCTCCCGCTGCTTTTCTGTTGCACGGATGGAGTTACGGGCACGGGCTTTTAATAGAATAAATAGTTAGTGTAAAAAAAAAATTACTGCACAGTTATTGCCCTCTTAAATCTGCTCATAAAGGGCTACAACAGGCAAGGGAGGAAATTATTGCTGACCTGCAGCTGGTCAGCTTCTGTGAGGGCTCCATCCAAGCCTGGCGGTTCACACTCAGCTTTTCAAGATGTCATCTCATGAAATTTTATAAGCTCAGTGGGAGCAGGTGAGGTCAGGGCCATAATGGGAGAGGAGCGAGGCGATGCTGGGAGCAGGCACGCTGCTTCGGCAGGCGGTGCTCTTGCCCGCGGTGCCATGCCGTGCCGTGCCAAGCCGTGCCGAGCCGAGCTGTGCCGGGGGAGCCACGCTCCGGAGCAGGGCCCTGACCACTTCAGTCGCTGCAGATCTCGTGGCGTTGGTTTTCACGAGTGCTCGGGTGCCGGCCTCAGTGGCCAGGCCAAATTACTCGCGGGTTGGAGACAGAAGGCCACCGAACAGGTTTGAAGGGATGAGGAAACATTTAGGTCATTTTTATCCAGAGCACGTCTGCTATCTCTAGATCTTGCCAAGTGGGCAAGACACCAGGAACAGGAGGTGAAGAGTAAGAAACAACTATGCCAAGCTTTTTTTTTTTTTTTTTTTTTCTTCTTCCACCTCCTTCTCCTCTGCCATTGGTTTCAGTGAGATTACACCAAATGCGTATCTGAATGCACGCAGCGCGATGGAGATGCGGGCGGTTTTTGGGGAAGGGAGCCAAGCTGGCGACCCAACTAGTTTGGTGAAACTAAACTCAGCTGTTTGGAGACCAGCTCATCTGCACAGGGTCGTCTCCACCAGCTCCCTGTGCCAGGTCTGCCTGGGCACAATAGTGGGGATGCGGGAAATGTCTGAGCACGTCCTCAAGGCTACACAGAGGGTTTGAAGCGACAGAGACCCCACTAAGATCCCAAGTCCTCTAGAACACTGTTTTTGAGGACAGAGTGGGGATAATTATTTTTACCCCTTTTCCTTTCTTCTCCTTGATCTGGAGCGATGTGGGCTGTACGCACGGTGTAGGATGTGAGCACATACTGTACATCTGAGGTGAGATGAAACACAAATATGCCTTTTCATAATAGCATTTACACCTGGAAGAGAAGACCGGTTTATTACCTTGGTAAACAAAAGTTAGAATTCAAGCAAAGTACAAACTTTGCCCCAGGCCGTTCTGACAGCGCACCTTGTGTTTGTGAAGTGAACTCGGCTGCTAATGTGCAGCATGAAGCAACGGGGCCACCTCCAGCCCTCCCCCAGCCCCTTACCTGAGGCCCAAGGTTTACAAGTGCATTATTTTTTTGGAGGGGGTGCTGGTAGGTGGTGCGATGCACCCCAGGTGTGCCCGCTGAGATGGTGGCTGCTGGGGAGGGCAATGTGTGGCACCTCGCCACTGTGCATCGGCTTTCTCTCTCTCTGGAGAGGGTGAGGATTGCAAGGCGTGTAGGTTTAGCAATACGCTCGGTGCCAAACTGAGGCTTGTGCAGCAGGGATACGCCGATGGGGGAGAAATGCCTACGGTGCTTCTCTCCACGGCCAAATCCCAGCCTGGTTCCCAGGAGAATGTGGCTCTGGGGGCATGGCTACACCCTGCAGGGTGGCTCTACAGTGCTGCAAGACCTGGCCAAGGCTCTGGACCACTTGTAAAATGTCCTCTTTCTTTGGGAATGTGTTCCTGGTTCTAAAACCAAAAGCCACCTGGGAAGCACAATTCTGGGCAGGGAGGAAGGGGATCCAGACAGATCCAAGAGGAGCTGGAGCAGCAGGATGTGTCTGGCACCACGCTCCCAACCCATCAATCCTCAGCCATTTTTCTCCATGCCAGAAGACGGTTCCTGGACCAGGCAGAAGGCTGGCTCTGGGCTGGATGGCTCTGTATCCTCATTAGGCAGCACCATGTGCTAAGGGCAGAAAACTGCCAGCTTTGCCTGGAGGGAAAAAAAAAAAAAAAAAAAAAAAAAAAAAAGATGAGCTTGTTGGGGTACAATTTACAGCTGTCCTCACATTCCTAGTTCAAGTATTTGGCCAAGCAAAATCCCGAGCTTTATTTTGTGCAAGTTCTAGAAGTCCATAAAATTTCACTCTGTTTTCCTTGATGCCTTTGTTTAATTCTGGTGACCAAAAGGGTAGGTGGCTGAAGCCAATCAGTGCCAGAGAGGTTTTTAGCTTCAGGATATGCAGCCCAGAGGAGACACTGATTTTCTGGTGAGATTGCTCTCTTGAAAAGTTTTGAGCACATTTCTGAAGAATCCCCACTCCTGGGTGCTATCTCTAAAAACTTAAATCTCCCTTGCTGGGCCTCCATGGAGCCAGCGTGCCCAGGGCTGTGGAGAGGACGGAGGCACGCCAGGCCAGCCGAGCTCTGCCTGCTGCCTGGCGGATGGCAATGTCCCCCCGCGGTGTCATCTCCTGACCCGCAGCTGGTCATTAGCAAGATGCTGCGTATCTCACCGGGCCCTGCATTTTTCTGCAGGTCACTGCCGGCTTTTTCTGATGGCTTAAACACTTCCATCGCTGTGTACAGGAGCTGTACTGCCAAGACGAGCTAAGCCTTTGAAAAATCTTGCCCTTTCCTAGACCACAGCATTGTTGCTGGTTGTTTTATTTAGCTCTGCTGACCCCAGAAATGTCCAGGGTCATTTTAAGGAAACAAAACATGTCTGTTGGTTAGATGTAACTGGGCTAGAAAATCCTCCGGGCGTTTATTCTTACAGCCCCCTGTCTCTGGCAGAAGGGACTTCTTACACCTCATGTGAGCCCAGCTACTCGAGAGTGGCATGCACATTGTAGCTTATCTGTGCTGCGATCTCTTTGAGCTGCTGGGAGGGCACCTTCCTGTGCTATGCTTTCAAGGGAAGAAAACCAAGACCCTGACTGGTGAAAAAGTGACTTCCACAACCACGTTTTTTTCTGAGTCAGTGACTGCTACTGGCTTGCATGAGGTGGAACATCAGTGTCCTGGAAGCAGCCACTGCTGCAAAGGGACAGACCCTCAAGTAAACCTTAGAAAACAACACTGAGTTAATTTGACATATGAAATCCAGCAGAAACTCTCAGTGGAGGCAGGCAAAGCATCCACAGAAATACATTAGCAAGTGCACTCTGCCTAGGTGAGGGGTCCCTGGGGGGAGTGCCTTAAATCAGGGAAGCGGTGGCAGAGATGCCGTGGAAGGAATGCTCACTCAGCTCTCTGATCATAACTCCTGCTGACCCACTCGCTTTGCTGGATTACAAGAAACAGTCACGAGGGTTAAATTTAATCTGAATATAGCAACACCATTAATACAACTGTGATTTCAATTTGTTGAATGATGGCTTTGGCTGTATTTATTGCAAGGTCTTAAAAATTCTTGGAAGACGAGTACTTACAGAAATTAAATGCATTTCTGCATAGGATTTGTGTAACCACATCAAACATGCCTAAGTACACATTGTACAACTGTGGGGCTCAGTTCTGATCAGAGATACAAGATTACCCGGTGCTGCTGCTGCTGCTGCAGGAAGACAGCTTTGCCTGGCTGTTCAAGTCCCTTTGCTTGAGTGATTGAAAACAAGACCAGGCAAAGGAAGGAATATAGCCCAGGGAAAGTTCTGCCTGGCTCATGAGAGAATGCAAACGGACCTAATAGATCACTTCCATCTCTAACTTCTTTAGATTCTGTCATGATTCTCTCAGGCACTTTGCAAAGTACGTGTGTCAGTACACATGCATTTACAAAGGTTTTAGAGATGAACAGGGCCGTACCTAAACCTGTTTGAGAATGGCTACGTGAGCTGTGGGTTTGGTGTTACATGGGGAGGGCTTGCTGCATCTCCAGCTTGCATGTCTTTAACCCAGACCAGAAAAAAATCTTGCTGGTTCTGAAAGTTTGCTGCATCTATTTGTGAATACCCACAGGCCATGGTATTTGCAGCAGTTTCCTGGAAGTGCAGGGTCCAATTGTATTCCAGAAAAGAGCCCATTTTTTCAGTGCTTGTGTTCAACCTAAGGTTGAACATCACTCCAGAAAATCTCCAACTGGAAACAATGCAGTGAGTGTAAGAAAACCTTGTCTTTGTGCACTGGAGTGACAAAGCGATGACCGGGCTCCAGGCAAGATGGGACATGGTCTACTGACTGCATTGGCACCTGCGGCATTTGCACCAGCCCTTCTTGGGTGGCCTCCTTCTGCAGAGCCCAGCAAGGGACAGGGATCTTGTGTTTGCACCTGCGATCGCACCTGCAAGCCCTCTGACACAGAGGCGAGCCTGCAGAGCTGGGCGATGGACATGGACTGGGATGGGGTTTATTTCCCCAGACAAAGGTGCCTCTTTTAGCTGTGTCTGCTGCTGTTTGCTCCTGCGGGTGACAGAGTCCCCAGACAACCCCACATGCGCACACCACAGGACAGCGAGGCATCAGGAGGCAGGGGAGAGAGCTCTGACAAAGACACAAAATGCCCAAGCACCTCTTAATTGTCACTCATAGCAATACTCATCTCCTCCATGCTGTACTGCGTCTGCCCCATAGCTTTAGTGCAGTTGTCACATTGCATCCACAGTAAATACATCGAATAGAATACAGATTTCTATTTGTTACTTAATAAATGTATCAATAATCAGATTTGTCCTGAAGCATAAGACATCGCCAGCAAATGCCTACCTACCTAAGCTAACACGAAATGTTGGATAACTATTCAGTTTGTAATTCATAAATACCGAGACAACAATGATAATAAACTTTGTACTTTCAGCTCTCCTCTTATTGAAGATCTCTAAGTGTGTTACAGAAGGTAATCGATAAAGATTTCACAAGAGGGAGCTGGGCATTGCTTTGGTAATAGAATTATTTGTTAGGAAAACACTGAAAAAGTCTCAGAATTAGAAAAGCTTTGAAAAAATCCCATCTTTCTTTGCAGAAAAGAAAATTCCCATATTTCTTTTCCTGCTTCCTTATGGGTTTTGGCTCATCAGGCCCCACAGAACAGCCCCTGTGCCTGCACTCAGCGTTGGGGCCCATCCAGGGAGCAAGAGGAGGTGGTCCTCAGAAGGATGCTGCAAGGGGAAACGGAGGCGGCTTGTTCTCCACATCTCCAAGGCTCCAAAGGCTTTCACTGTAGCAAGGGAGAGTTAGTTCACAGACAAAGGAGCATCAGAATTACAAGTGCCCTACAACTGATCGCCTGGGAGCCGTAACAAATCCAAGTGATGAGATTTCCAAGGGGAGGTGAGATGGTTCCCTCTCCGGAGGGCTCGGGCAGGGTCCCCACCTCGCGGAGCCCCGCAGAGCTGTGGGGTGCTCTGCTCCTGAGCCTGGGGCCTCCTGCTGCCCAGCTCTGCGTGCACACTGCCAGGAGCACTGCTCATCCAGCCTTATTTATGGCGAGCGGCTGAGCGCCCAACCATCTGGAACCCGGCCCCAATAATCATGTCCTCTGCCAAAATAAATTGGACCTAATTGGTCGGGAAAGGAGGAGGGGGAGAAGCGACAACAGCAAAATCAACAGCAGCGACAACAAATACCCCAACTCACCCCAACACAGTGCTCAAAACAAGCCATTAAGTGTCATTCAAAGTCAAATTGCACCAACTGTCTGACAGGCTCGTCCAAGTTTGGCCTTATCAGCATTCAGCACCACCGCCCCAGGATGGACGAGGAGACACAAAACACTGCTGAAGGGTCACTGGGGGAGAGGGGACCCACGCTTTTGTTTACTCCACGGCTCTTTATGCCTTTCTGGATGATAAACAAAATATATAGCTGGGAAATAAGTCCATTCTCGGGGCTGTGCCGCAGCTCTCCGCCAAAAAGCCATCCTACTGTCCTCCTCTTGGCCCACCCGTGCTTGCGTGGAGGAGCTTGGGGGTGTCCATCAAAGGAAACCTCTGTCCTGCTCTGCTGGGTTTCTCCCACCACCCTGGGGCTGATCCCGGTGGGGTTCGCATCACCCCAGGGTCCGAGCCTGGTGGGGTTCACCCCACCTCGGGACCTGATGCTCCTCCAGCCACAGGCAAGGCAACCTGGCTGGCATCTGCTGCTTGTTTGCTCCCTCCCTGGGGGAGAACCGTGTGCGGTGGGCTGTTTTGTTTTGTTTTCTGTGTGTATACACATTTTAATATATGCATACGAAGGAGCACAGGTACGGATACGGCCATGGACTTCCCAGCTCTCGCCCTCCCTCCCACATGCAGATTAACACCTCCGAGCACGCTGCTCTCTCCCCAGCAGTAGGAGCGAGGCTGTTTGGCTGCACAGCGTCCCCTCCTCAGCACATCCTGGTCCTGCTTCTGTCTTTTAAATAATGCAAGCATGGAAAAATGCATCAATGTGCCTTACTCCTGCCGGGTGGAGGACTTTGAGTGGTGGTGCTTTGGATCTGTTCTCCTTCCTAGGCAGGCCACTTCCTAAATGTTGGGGTTTCTGCTCAAAAGTCCCTTCACCAGAGGAGTTTCTCTTCACCTCAGAGGAGATGGTGCCATTGAGCCCGGCGACATTGTCATCTGGAATGCCTCTCCTGGACACCTGTGTTTCCTGAAACAGAAGTTTTTATTCCCCACTCCAGGGGAAAGCCCAGCTAAAGACTGCCAGAAATTATTTTGCAGGCTGTGATTTTCCCTAATCTTCCTGCCCTGTCTCAGAGGTGATGGAAATCCTCGGGACTTCTCTAGGAGGAACAGCTCTTGGGACATCTTAGATGTTTCAAACAGCAGTAATGGGAAGGCAGAAATGCTTTGGATGTTGTGATTTATTTATTTTTTTCTGCTTACAAGTCCGCACTGACTTCCAGGTGGGCAGTGCCTCGGTAAAGATAGGCCAGTTCCCAGGCAGACAATTCCCCAGACATTGCTGACAAGGTGAGAGATGCTTCACCTATGCTTCCAAAAGCTCTTGGCCTCTTTTTCTCTTTCCAGTGGGGCTTTTTCTTTACCCATCTGGAAGTGCTTTTTCCTCTGCTCTCTGTGATCCTCCTTCACAGAGCTCAGTTCCAGCTCTTGGATTTCCAATTTTCCTGCCCTTTCCTCTGCCCTTATTCTGGTTAGAAAGGTCTCCCTGGTCCCTTGCTCATGCAACATTTTATAGCCCCTCGCTGTCCCTGCTCCTTGCAGACAGTTGCTGCTGAACTCCGTGCTGGTTAGAAGCCTCCTCCTAATTTTTATCCCAACTGTTTTCATACGCCAGCTGGTCCCCCATTTGTTCTCATGCCAACAGGAGCTCTTAGCTTGGATAGCTCTTCTCCCACCCCAGTGTTCATGCCTCTGGTGTATTTACAGACAACAAAGCTATGCCCTCTCCTCCTTAGTTTTGCTAGACTAAACAAGCCAAACTGTCTTGAATGTGGGTGAAGAACACATTCCTGAGACCTGCTGAACCTGGGACACCGACAGGAGCGGCTGCTGGGGGGGGTCCTCCTGGATGCCTGCTGCTTCTGCAGTGCTTCTGCTTTCAGCTGCTGGAAAGAGGGTGCCTGACTGACTACCAGGGCAGTTTGCATTCCCCCATCCCCATCTTGGATGATTTCTCCAGTTCTGTTTTCATTATGATGAAAATTATGATTCTGTGATTCTGTGATTCTGTGATGATCCCTTGCATCTAAACCTGGAGGTGACCGCAGTGCACTGCGCCCGTCCCCACCTTCTCACCCTCCTCACTGTACTCTTCCTTCCCTTTCTCACTCTCAGACCTCCACCTGCTGTGTCTGTCTGTCTGCCTAATATCCAGCACCAGATTTTCCCAATGCAAAGCTGTTCATGTGGGTAAAAGCTGTATTTGCCACCCAGTTTTATACCGTGTGGGCAGGCAGGCTGTATAGCTGCTACTCTTCTTTCCTTCCTCTTCCCTCCTTCCAGTTAGGAAAAAAACAAGCAAAAAACATTGTGCACCCCTGCATTTTATCCTCCTTCTGATCTCTCAAGGAAAAGGGCTCTGTAGTCAGTGGGGCTGGTCGTGCCCTTGCACACATGGATTTATTCAGCCAGCGCCCATTCAGTGCCTGCTGTCTGGGGGTATTTGTGCTGCTGTCGTGCTCTGAGGGCAGAACCAAACAGCCTTTTGTGCAGCTACCTGCGTCCTGCAGCTGCGAGCCTCAGCTTACCTCTGTGTAATCTCTCCCAGAATGAAGGAATTTTACATGAGTATTCTGAAAAGATCAATTTAAGGGAGGGTGAAGAAATCAGCTCTACACTACAGGTGCCTTTCCCCGGGCTCAGAGCAGCAGAAAGGTCTCCTTCTCCTTTTGCTCTCCATCACAGGGGAGGATGGACTCAGCTGCCTGGGGTTGCGGCAGGGTGTGCGTGCGGCGGGGACGAGCCAGGTTTCGGCGCGTTAGGTTGTGAAGCAGTGAAAGGATTGCCACCAGCTTCTGAGAAGCGCCTCACCTGCGGACCGTCGGCCTCCCTTTGAGGACGCGGTTTCTGTCTGCAGTGCTGCAGGCTGGGGCGTGGAGACCTGCAGAGGAGCAGCTGTGGTCAGCTTTCTCTTTTTTGTGATTTCCCCTTTTTCGCTATGACTTCTTGGCCAGGCTGCATCCCAGAGCTGCGAGGCTGCAGCAGCCTGCGGGCAGCGGCACGTGGAGCAGCACATTCATACCGTGAAAGCAGGCGGAGTGCTGCAGCCTAGCAGCCTTCCTGAGGGCTCTGCCTGCACCTGCCTGTGTGTCTGTCTGCTTATACACATGCTGCTGCTTCAAAATGTCATTTAGGAGCAGAATGGGTGAGGAGAGTTCAGCAGGGGATACAGAATGGGAAGGTAACAGTGTAAATATAATGGGTTTCAAATCTGGGGCCATCTTACTTCATTTTAAGAAAGCCTTGGGAACAGTGCATTTCAGCTGTGGCTTAATATTTGTTTGCCAAAGAGTTATACTTAATTTCAAACACCACATTGTTCCTGCAGAGCACCGAAAGCACTTTATGGAAAGGCAGCAAGCTATTGAATCAGGTTTGAAGCCTGCAGCTTTATCCTTGAGACACTCTTTTTTGAGACAACCTTGGCCTAGACTATTTTAAAGCAGCGACTCTGGGACTGGTAATTTCTCTTCCCTAGCACAAAAGAGCTCTCTACAGTAGGAGTCAGCTGTACCTGAGAGAGACTGAGCTCTGCAGGAGCCAGTCCATGGCTGTGGCACTCCCCATCCTTACCCTGAGATGGAGAACCAGACCCTCCCAAACGAACCCCTGGTCTTTCTCACCCAAAGCCCAGCAAAGATGAAGACAAAGCCTCGTAAGTGACAAATATTTGCTGTGCTGTTTAATGCCTGAATGAAAAGCACAGAAACACCTTGACGAGGAGGCTGCTGTGAGAGCCCAGGAGAGGATCAGAGCCCCCTCACTTGTACGTTCGTGGCACTGACAGCCCTGGGGGCCACCTGCTGCTGGGATCCAGGTTTCCTCATCACCATTTACGATGCATGGGCAGCTTTCAGCAGGTTGTGGAGAAGCCTACTTCTGCTCCTGACAGCGTCAGAGCTGGCGGCCAGAGTCCTTTGCAGCATCAGGATGCTGCAACACAAAGTCCGCGGGTTTCTGACACCTGCACCCTACAAAACATGGCAGTTTCAGTTCGCAGTGGCTTGGGCAATCACTTTCCATTGCCCTACCTTTATGCCCGCCTGGGTTTTGCTTTCTGTTTAGGGTTCAGGCTCGCCCAAATCTTTGAGGTGAAATGAGTTCAATAGAAAGTAGCATGAAAGAGGACACTACCCGGATTTCCTCCAGCCTGGGCCTGTTCTCTAGAAATGTGCATGAAACTTTGAAATTGGAGGCTCGTTCATGTTTTTAATAAGATCGTAAACAAAAATATGAATCAAAACATTTGCTTCCTTCCAAGCAATGATATGGGAATTGATTCAAATGCATACATGCAGTCTTTAAGGCGTCTTGTCTCCTTCACTCCAAGGCTCCCACCAAATCCTTTGCACAGGCAGTATGAATGCTGAGACTTTTTCCTCCTGAGTTTGTTTCCAACATTTCTTCTTCTATTTTTCAGTGTACCAGCCAGTCATCTCGTCCTGTTGGAACCAGATATCACCCTGATAGCCTTGGGGGTGAAGCCTGAATTGAAGTCATGATTTATCTGCTGTGTGATTTCCTTTTCTTCAGTGTTTGTCTTGAATGGTCCAGCAAACCTCAAATTTTCTTGCACGCCTCTTATTCCTGATCTGCTGTAGAAAATTTTGTAAGTTTAGCTTAATGACTTTATCTCTTTGCCCTTCATTTTCTCCCCAGCCCTCAGTTGCTTGTGACTGCTGTCTGCTGTATTCTTCTCCATGAGCCCAAGCTGGAGTTCCTGGCAGGGACTCCTGTGATCCAATAATGTCATGTACCTGGCCTTTAGCAATACCACTTCTTGACACATTCTGCTTTCTAGAAGCAGGTTCATGCCCTGTGGTTGTTATATATATCCCTGTATCACAACAAAGGGCCCACAGAATGATGCAGCGGATAGGTGACCTGCCATGCTGACTCAACAAGTTTAATTGGACTTTAGTAACTTTCAGGATAATTAAAATCCCTCCTGTGCAATCTTTCCATGTTCTGGGTCACAGGGATTAAAACACAAGCCTACACATAGCTGGTGCAGACTTCTTGTTCTAATACTTTCTGAGCTCAGTGAGACACTTCTTCTGCACTGACTCAGAAGGAAAAGCACACTCTATTGAATCAGCACCACCACTTCCTTCCTTTGCAGCCGTGCCATTCACACACTTACCCTGCTCATCTTGAGACAACCAGCTAGAGCAGTCCTGAGGAAGAAAAAACAGAGGTGCAGAGAATATGTAGCAAAAAAAGGTATAGGGTAAAACACACTGGAGGGGGAAGGCAACCCTAATCCTATGCAGCTGATATCTGTGATTGCCATGCTCTTTATTAAGCAACGTAGGTTGGCTGAAATGAAAGTCACATGAAATGAAAGTGAGCTTAGCATCCTCCCAAGAGCTGATGAAACGCATCGTGTCACGCTGTTAGGGCACAAGCAGTGGCTATGGGGGCTGCTGTGGAGAAAGGAACTTTGACCCAAGCAAAAGGGAGCAGCTGCCCTTACCAGGCTCTGCCACCTGATGACTCTTGCACCAGACACAGCCGCCTCAGGGTGATTGTCATGCCCGGTCACAACAACGCTGTGGTGAATAATTGATTTCCCTTCCCTGCTGCAAAACGCCTGGGCAGCAAGACCCATCCACCAGCTCAGCTCTGCCGGCAGGATAATTAAAAGGTCTCCCTTTTTAAAAGACCCACCATATTATCATGTCTGGCTGTGCTGGCCGAGGGAGCCTGGAGCAGCGCAATCCCACACGCCAGGACAGCGTGCAGAAGCAGTGCTGTTGGCTGGTGCATTTTGGTGGCTGAACATCCAGCTCTGTTGACTTCTGTTGCTTGTTGCTGGGGACTTTACATGCCCTCAGCTGTGATGGGAAATGGGGATCTACAGCTCCAGATCTGTTTAGCCATGGCTGGTACAGGACATGAATCAGGGTCCCTGGTGCAGCCATTCAGCACCAGATTTCGTGCAACCTGGTAGAGAACAGTAAAAAGGAATGCCAGACCCAACCACAAAGCTTCGCAAGCTCTTCAAGCTCCTGTTGTTGGAATATTGCATCTTTCCAGGAAGTGTTATGGGAGGGGATGAGTTTATAAAGCTGCAAGAATGGTTCAAGCCTGAGTGTCTTCACTTAGCCTCAAACTGATGGCACAGGCATGCGTGCGGTGTCCATTATCAGCATCACTAGCCAGGAACATTATCAGATTAGCTGTTTTCAGACAGGGAATGAAACCATCTACCCATCTCCCAGGGTAATAGAAGTGGCTGGGTTTACCTAGCACAGCTGGGTTTGAAACAGTCATCAGTGAACAAGTCCTTGAGCACACCAGTTCCCTGCTCACCGAATGGAGCCATGCTGCTCCGAGGCTATGCGGGACCTGCATGCTAGAGCAGACATAGGGAGGAAGGTTTCATTTCAAGCTAGAGGCATGGTAACAGGATTTGACTTTTACTTTTGCTGTTTCTTTACTATTTTTTCACCATTCTGATTTTTTTTACTTTGTTTTTCTTCGTTTCACTAAACCTTGCAGAATCGTGCGAACCAGGGAGCTCAAAAGCTGGGTGAAATTTTTGCCCCAGGCTCACAACATGTAAGATGCGTTCGTGTGTGTGAGTATGCATGTCTTCATACGCACAGATGAGTCATTCTTATTCTTGCTCGTGTTATTTCCGGGAGGGGGAAGTGAGGTGGTTTGATCCAAGGTAGGGGAATGCAATGCATGGGCCTCTGGCATGGGGCAGTAGCACACAGAGGGGTTACGGCTCAGCAGAGGTGGGCTGGGGAGTGAACCTGCTGCCGCTTTCCTAGCAGGAATGTGGGCAAAGCAGCCCTGTGCCCCAGTGCTGGGGCTGGTCAGAAAGCGGCAGGCGTGTCTGCTCTCCCTTCCCTCACTTTCTGTATGTCACTGTGGGCAGAGGCAAGGCTCAGAGAGGAAACCGCAAGTGGTCTGGGCTGCTGAGTCTCAACAAACAGCAGAATGGGCTCCAGGTGCAGCCTGCTTGCTTTCCGAAGAACCAGATGTATTTCTGCCTGTCCCGGGGAAGCATCACTGCTGGCACGTCTGCTGGAACATGCCATCTTCCCACCCCGTCTCCCATTCCCCCTCCACCACCTTCCCCGGTAGAGGCTGACCTTTTTTGTCTCCTTGTTGTCCCTTCCTATCAAACCTATCTGATGGCTGGCAGATTTAGGGCTGGAAAAAAGGTGCGCACCCAATAAAAACTGACCCAGATTGTCACCCATGATTTGTACTGAGCTCAAATGGGACCGTTCCTGCAGCTCTCAGTTGTTTAATTCAGTGTAAGATGAATTATTTTTAATCATCTCACTCCTTCTGGATGCTGGCTGGGGACAGTGTCGTCTATATTATCATATATTAAAATGGAACGGAGGTTGAAAATACACATCAGCAAAGCAAGCTGTTCCTGGGGTAATTTATGGCTCATCCAGTAGCAGAGACCAGCGAAAATCTTCCAGGAAGGTGTGTCCTGCAGAGAAGGTAAGCCTGAGTCTGCAAGACCAAAGGGTACAGACAAGGTCTGGGTTCAACTTTGTAGGCCAAGATCCATTGGTGCCGGCACCAAAGGAATCAGAGGAGGCCAGAAGCCGACCCAAATCTCTGGTTGTCAGTCATCTGAGAGAGCCCAGTGGTGGCCAGGGGAGGAAGAGAGGTGCTGCCAGGACAGCTTTTGGTGACGGTCCCCCAGCAGTGATTTTGTCACTCAGCCTCCCACGTGTGTCGGGTGCCTCTGCCTCGGGCACATGGGCCTTGCACCTCTGCGTTGCGTGCCACCCGTGTGGGCTGCCCGGCCCCACTCCTCTTGCCCCACGGCCTGGCAGGCATTACAACACATGTCGTGTGTGGAAACACTCCCCAGCGTTTGGGCAGATGTACTTCTTCTCATGTCTTCTGGGGCCTCGGTGACTCCTTCCTTCAGGAGACAGCGTTGTCTCCTCACACCGTCCTCCCCGATCCCTTCGTTCAGGACTTTGCAAAAGTCATAGTAAGCTTTGTTTTCCTGCTTGTTCCCAGACATCTCTTTAGAAATGTCACAAGCAGAGACATTCCCAAAGAGCTCTCAGGTATCAAGAAAGAAACGAAGTCAGTAAACAGCCTCCACCGGGCTCTGAGCAACATTGACTTCCCCGAAGAGGAAGATGAGGTTTTCCTTTGAGGCAGCTAATGGCTGTCTCTGCCTGCTGGGAGGAGGTGCAGGCTGGAGTTTCTTCTGGGTATGAGAGACACCAGTAAGATGAGTAATGCAAAAATCACCATTTGTTGAGGTTGAAGCAGTCACCTCAGTCTGAGGACAAACATCCCAGTTACATTTCTCTCTGCAGTACTGGGGAGCACTGGGATCCTCATGGTCACTGGTATGGTCAGTGGAGGCCCAGGACTGCTCCAGAGTCAGGCAGGGCCTCTGCAGTCATGATACCTGCAAGCCTAGGACCAACAGACCAAAGCCACTTGAAGACTTCCTCCAAAAACCTTTCCCAGAGCTGACCTCTCTCTGGAGTGCTGTCTGGGTGCCTCACCAGCACCACTGGGAGCTGCAGCATGGGGCAACTGGATGGTGCAGCACCCACGGGGAGGCACCCAAAACAGAGGAGAGCCTTCGGTGGGACTCACGTGCCGGCTTTGCTGCCTGCTATAGGGGCTTGCCAGAGAAGGGGGTGTTTCACCCGAGCTGTGGAGGCTTGGCAGGTAATAACTGGAGGCATGGGAACATTGATGCAACATGAGCTAGGAAGGTACATAAGGTCAGGACTTTTTAGAAGTCCTGCTTTGTTTTTTCAAGTGACTTACAGAAGATCTGCATTAGTGTGTAGATGGACACTAATGGCTTTGCAGATTTTCATGTCATTCTGGAAAGTCCTGTTTACTTTCATTTGGCTGGTGAAGCTTCTTCCAGGCACACAGGTAGGAGAAAGGAAATATTTTCATGGACTTATTTCCAAGTGGCATCGGCATGTGCCTTTACATGATTGACAGAGGAGATGCAGAACCCTGACATAGTGGGCTGCTGGTGATCAGAGATGTTCTGCTAATGCAGTAAACCATGGCTGTGATTTTTCTAGTCTTTGTGAGGGTTAAGGGGAGGTCAGTGCACATGGATGTGATAAGGACACTTGTGGTAGATGTTCTGAACAGCTGGAGAGCCTGGGCTGATGCAACTGCACAAGAGCAGGTAGTTGTGGATGCATAGTGTTCCTGCTCTGAGCCTAGGGCCATGGTAAGAAATGCACATGTTTGTGCATAAGGCCTTTATTACAATGACCTCACCCATATGTATGCATTTTAATCATGCCAGTGAATGCCGGCTGTGTTTATTTTTAATACAGCGCTTGTTTTGATGTTACAATTGTGATGGTGTGGATCTAATGTTGGTGACTCTTCATCTTAGGCCTTAAAATCCAGAGCTGAAAGTGAAAAGGCACTTTGCATTACTTTAAAATACAAAAGGGAATGTCCCTGGGCAAATTAGTCCTTCATTTCCATTCTAGACTGTAGTCAGCTGTCTGCTGCCTGGAGTCCACAGCACACAAGTAGCTCTGGAGGTCACCCGAGGTCCCTTCTCCTGCAGCCTCCCGCAGCCAGCTGATAGGTGATGGAAAGGCAAACAGACTTTCGGGGGAATGTTCGCTTATACCCTGACCTTCAGTATGACCTCAGGGGTTAAACACAGTATTTGCAAGCCCTGTATTTTATTTAACGTGCTGTTAATTCCCTCTTTCTTGCCCTGGATAGCTCCAAAAAAATCCCCAAGAGGAAAGAATATATTCTAATTCCCAGGTCTAGCAGGGCTTTCCATTAGCCATGGTGGTGGAGTACTTGTTACAGTAGCAGTTTCCACGAGCTTTTCATAGAGGAGAGGTGTTAAAAAAAAAATGAAAAAGAAAAAAGGTCACTGGAGATGTTGGCAGCCAGTCTGTGTGATGGAGCCCCAGGAAGACCAGGGATTTCTGACTTCAGCCTTGCTCTCTCCTGCATAGTGTTGCTGCTGGATCTGCAGAGATCTCACGGTTTTGTAATGCATGACGTGTGCTGGTGATAGACAGGCAAGCCAGCGAGCCGAAGGCAAGCTGCCAGCCTTCCCTTCACTTTGAATGCCCTTGGCTGTCCCGAGACTAGTTCCAAAACATTTAAATCGCTTAAGTGTGCAGTGATGTGTTTTAATTAATGCAGAAGAAGGGGGCAGTAAAATACAGGTCCCTTCAGTACTAATTTGGCCTCGCAGTTGAGGCACAGGTGCTAGAAAGCCAGCAGTGCCTGGATCTGCCTCTGCCTTACTGCAGCATGCACAGTGCTCAGCTTCCCCTGCCTCGGTGGGGCTGACAGTGCTGTCCTGCTACCAATAGGACAAGGTGTGCCATGGGGAAGGTGAGTTTAGTACACAGGCAGTCATGATACCTTCTTGGTGCTCTGTCTAGGAAACAAGCTCTGCAAAGCAGTTAGTTTATTATTAAAAAGCTGGACCTGGAGACAAAGGGCTTCCTGTGACACGCTTTGTGACAAGCTTTACGGTGGAGATTCCTCCAGAGTCCTCCATCCAAAGTGAAGCATCATACGAAGAGGTTCCTGCTCCCCTGCTCCCATCACGGGGTGGGTGGGTGGGAGGGGGGGGCACACAACCGTCACACGGTTACACAACTTGCCCAGGAAATGCGGCATCAAATCAGGGCTTCACTTACGCAGTCCAGAGGTCCCCTCTTTCATCAGAAACAAACAAACAAACAAACAAACAAAACCACTTTTGCGGAGCTCTAAAGAAGGAGTATTTCTGGGTCCAGTATTTTCCCCACGAGCACTGTGGGGAAAAGCAACGTGGAAAACTTTCTGGGTCATAATTAATGTAAAAGAGAGCAGAAGGTTTTGGAATTTGCGATGACACATGGATTATTAGGGATTACGTGTTGGCTTGGTGAAGAGGCCCAGCTTCAGCATCTATGTCCTCACAACGATTCTTTAACAGAAGGGGCATACCGAGACTCGTCCAGGTGAATATATTGCCCACTGCAAGGCTGGCACTCCTTCTAAGGAAGTATTTTAAGCAATGGTTCAGCCTGCAAACTGGTCAGAAGATCTAGCATTAGCTGACCTGGCCAGCCGATCACCCAACCAAATTTGTAAATAAAAGGTCAAATTCTCAGACAGGTTGCAAACATCTAGGACATTTACTGTGAGAGCTTTCCCTTTAGAAAGCCACCCTAACTGGATCTTCTAAGCTCCTCAGATACCCAACATTTGAATGGCAGCTAGGAATGGCTTTGATTTTGTAGAAGTTTTATTGGGGAAATTTAAACAGCACCTGCAATTAGTCAGCATGAGTCTTACCAGAATGGTCAGTTCCTTAATTTAATGAGCACTCGAACAGTGATTCATTTCAAAGTGGAACTTGGTTATATTGCTGCAGAAAGAAGAAATGACAGAGGGGAACAAAGAGAATGAGGAAATAGTTGGTTTAGGCTGAAAACAGAGCAATATGTTCCTGGAAGTACACTTTCAGCCCCCGCGCTGGCCTGGCTCATGCTGCGGCAGGAATCCCTGCGTACAGGTGGACCGTCCTTCTTAGCAAGGTTCCTGTCTCTCCAGGCCAAAGCTCGGCCAGGCTGCAGGTGCTGCCTAGCACTACATGCCAGACTGTGCTCCAGAACCACACAAAGAGCATTTTCTATGCGTTCCCTTCTTCTGTGAAAGCACTCACAGGTTAAATACTTGCATAGAAATGTAATAATAATGATTAATGCATTCCTGCCCGAGCTCTGGCCATTCTTCTGACATAATCCGTCCTTCTTCGAGACCATAAAGCCTTTGCTCATGATGATGGGTGTTTGGTCCTGCAGCCTGACTGATGTCAGCAGGAGATGAAAGTGTTGCACCTCTTGCAAGGCGAAATCCACCCGTTCTTGACCAAGTGTATGCCTTCCAGAGTAATGAAAGAAGTGTAGCAACTAAGCCTGTAAGTAGGAGATCAAGCAGAGGAATGAGAAAGCATTCTCTGCCTGAGAAGAAGGCCTGGCAAAGCTCACGGTGGTGAAACCAAATGGAAATGTTGCAAACTTTCACCTAGAATAAACAATCCGAATCAGCTGGAAGCGCTTTCCATCGCTCTGGTTCCCAGGAACAGGGTTGCATCATTTTCTTGACACAAGGCTGCCAAAATCTGTAGTGACATACTAGAATCCTACTGATTAGCCAGGTTCTTGGCACGCTCGTATAGCCAGAGATTTATTTATCTATTTATTTATTTATTTATTTTTGTGAGAATCGCTGGTAGATTAAATACGGGAGGCAGGCAACACAAATACATATTTATTTGGGTGGAGGAGACTTTTGGCTTTAGGGTAGAATAATGCTTTGTGTTACGTGGCAGCTTTCTGTCAGAGGACCTCAGACATGAAATACCATTATTAACCTCCCAGCATTGTCTGTGGCAGATGAGACATGCTCCATTTCTCAGATGGGCAAAAACTGGCCAGAGATATTAAGCACTGGCTGCTCTCAGATCCCCTTGAGTCAATCCTGACTTGCTTCCCCATGGTTCTGAGGTCCCTGCTCTGTGTTTTTATATTAGCCTTTGAAAGCTGCCTGCAGCACTTGCAATTAGTAGGCACACTGGTGGAGGAGTTGGTGGCACACCAGGGTCAGAGCTCAGGAGCTCTGGCCTTCTAGCTGCTCTGCCGCTTGCTGGGTTATATTTAGAAGCAGGGACAGCATTCCTTAGTGTTTGCACTTCAGAATTATCTTACTTTGAGAAAATCCTTTTTATTCTTTTCTTCATAAATGTCTCCTTCTGTTTCACATCTGTTCTCTGAGCACTGCCTAACCCATCAGTTTCGGTGGCTGTTTCATCCTTGCTGCTTGCCGCTCGTGGTGCACACACACCCAGCTCTGGAGCACCTCCTTCACCCACCTCATCTTCACCAGTTCTCCCACAGTGCCTACTTCTTCTTTTTACCCTTCACTGCCTGTGCCACCATCCTCCGGTTGTTCAAGGCAGCCTTTAAACACACTTCCTTTTTCTTTGAAACTCGAGCAACGCAACAAGTGTGTGCTTGGTAAGAGATACATGGCAATGGAGAGGTTTCCCTCTCGCTCTGCTCTTTCCTCAGTGTGGCTTCCTTTGGGAATCCTGCTCATAACTTCTTGCCGTTTGCAACAGGATCCCAGGAACTGAGCAGCAGTGAGACACATCTGGGGCTAAGCTGGAACTGGAAGCCAAGTGCAGACAGGCATACTGGAGTGGAGGGGAGGGAAGCGGAAAGCTCAGACATAGCTGGACATCCAGCAAGGCCTCGCAAAGCCAACTGGCAACACCATCTTCCAGGGGCTGTCTGAAATCACAGATAAGTTTGAATCAGAAGTTTCAATGCAAACACTCATGAACTTTGAGAAGGGTCAGGTCCAGACGGGCTCCAGCTGGACTCCAGACCCTGATAAGAGAGTTCCTCCCGTGGGCCTCGAGAACATCTGAATCCTCAGCAGCCACTCGGCTGACCTCTCCTTCCCAGGTCTCCGGGCTTTTTTACCCAGTTACTAGGTCATGAGCTTGCAGGAGACCCACCCACTTGGGCCTGTTGGTTTTCACTGGTTCAGGGACATTTTTCTTTCTTCAGGGAGCTCTGCAAAGCATTTTTTCTTGCAGGAGGGGAGGAGATTCAGCATGACTCAATGGTGTTTAAGAAACAGGGGAGACAAATGAGGAGATCCTAGAGGTACTTCCTTTCTGAATAGCTCAGAGATTAGTAACGCTTTGCTGTACCTGTAAATAGTTTGTGCACAGACACGAATGCCAACAACTTCTCTGGAAAGCTGCACCTCGCTAGCCCTTGTTTTCGAAGAGCGTTTGTGATTTTTCAGCAACCACCTAGCAAAGCCAAGAGAAAATAAAAAGATCCCTGACCTTTCACTGCTCTGATTTCCTAATCATTTGGACACCTTTAATCCTCGCCTCAGTCACAGGGCACTGTTGTGTAACACAGCCACAGTCCAGGAAGGGCCTGGCACAAGACAAATGCTGGACATGGAGCATCCTTGATGCAGAAAAAGAGCTGTGCAAGGGGTGCAAAGAGGAGAGCATGTCTGGGGGCTCACAACAGCATAAGCTGTATTTATGCAGTGCTTGGGGATCGGTCAAGGCATGGAAGGTTTTTGCCTGTCACCAAAGTGGCCGTGCAGAGTGGTCAGACAAGTTGGGCAGCGAACACATGCACATTAATATTTGCTGTCACTGAGGTTGCAAAACAAAAGCAGACAGATCATTTCAGGACTTGGCCTCCTTATCTCCACCTACCACAGCCTATAAAGTTGCATAAGAAAACAGGACAGCATAGAAAGAAATTTGAGGTGGAAATCTGAAGCAGATGCAGCGACACTGAATGGCAAAACTCCCCCCACAGAGTGGGATTTTAAGGTAATGGCAAAGTAGTCCTGTGCATGTCTCAAACCCTGACTTCAGATCCTGCCCAACTTAGGCCAAAAGAAGTTAAAATTAAGGAGGCTTCTTTTGTGGTTTGTCAAACGCTCTGTGATTATGGACACTCCAAAAGCTCATTCTGCTGAAAGACTCGAGGATGTGCACCCTGCTGGAAAACTTCCTTGTTAAATGCACATAATTCCAGTATGCAAAAACTTAATGACTGAGAAAAAGAAGAAGATGTTCCCCTTGTGGTTTGGTGGTGACAAAAGGGTTAATCATCTCTCGACGCTCCCGACAGGGTCACACTAAAGCCCATGGAGCAGCACGGTGGGGACAAGCCCTGCAGACACAGGGTCCCTGCAGAAATCCGGCGTGTGGCACAGGAGACAAAGGCACTCTGAAGTACTTTCTCTTGGAAACCCTGGCTTCATTTTCAAAAAGCAAAGAGATGTTGTTTGGGAGACACGAGCATCTGCTTCGTGACTTCTCGGTGCAGGGGACAAGCAACTCGCTGGTGTCTTGCCAGGTAAGCTGCAAACAACATTAGGTCATTGCAAACAGCTTTCCTTGGGCTCCATCAGTCAGATAAGGACCGTATCACTGGCATGATGTTTGTGATGCCGAGCTCTCCTTTGCTTAAGGAAGGCCAAATGTGAAGCTCATTAAGGAGAGAACCTGAGACGCCCTCCCTAGACCAGCAGCAGCTGACTTGCTGCCGTGGGCTGGTTTAATCTCCTATTAGCTCAGGTCAAAATGAGCTGCGTGGAGAAATATCTCTGTCACGACATGTCAGACCTGCAGAGCTGAGTCCCAAGTGCAAAAGCTGCTGGGGGCCACGGGGTGGTTCTGGCTCTGACTTCCCCGGGGCTGATGATGTGTTAGTGGCTGCGGGCAGCCACGGCGTGCTCTGCAGCCTCCTGCGGGCTCAGCCTGCGGGAGACAGGCGTGTGGTACAGCCTCACCGGCTTCGGAGCAGGCCCTATTTAGAGGCCATTCAAATACGGTGGTGTCCAGGAAGACGTGTAGCACCTAATAGTGGTGTAGATTAAGAGGAGATTAAAAGAAAAGTCGTGATTCAGCCGTGATTTTCATGGCGAGGAATGATGCCATGGAAAACATCAAGGAAAATGAGATGGAATGGGCTGCCATTAGCAGATTGCTTTATTTGTGGCTATTGGGTATTGCTGTTGTGCCAAATCTTAAATTTATTGGGTGCTATGGATTTCTTCATTAAAATCATATTACTGAATTGTTGTTTGTTGCAATTTTCAGTGACCCTCTCCTTAGCTGTTTTTATTTTTGCTGTATGTGTGTGTATGACCCTGTAAAAACAGGCCGGTCTGTGCGGAGAAAGTACGTTTGTAGCCAAAAGTGTGCATTTTAAATGGCATGACTGATTTTCTCTGAGTTCTCTCCTCTCTCTCCTCCATTTTGGCTTTGTGCTTCACCTCTCGGGCTGCACCGCCGTGGCTCCAAACCCTTCCCGTCCCACTTATTAACGTTAAGCTGACAAGCTCTAAGCGAGGATTTTCAGGTGTCTTTATACAACTCGTGCTGGCTGCTAGGTGTTCCCAGGAGGCTGCAGATCCTGGAATCTTCCACCCTGGCAATATGCCCAGCCCATCGCAACTGCGACCTTACCAAGATCTCAGTACTGGGATTTTGCAGCTGTTCAGATCTCTCCAGATACCACAGCAAATGGTTTCTGCTCTCTGAGTCAGCCAGTTGCTGCGCCCCAGCCCTTTAAGATTTTCCCACTATTCCTTACCAGAGCCACCTTCAGAGCTGGTCTCCTTGGGATGGAGATGGAGCAATGAGTGGAGTTGGGCAACTGTGTCGCTTGCCTTAGTTTGCTAATGTCAAGGCTTTTGGCAAGCTAGTCCTCAGGAAGGCACACAGGAATGGCAGAACGGTGGAGAGCTGGGATCTCAGAGCTGATGATCAGATCAGCAGCCAGCTCTGGGCACTGGCTGTGTTGTTCAGAAATCAAATCAGCCCTCTTCTCTCAAGGTAATGAGATCAGTTATCTGATGCTGCTTGTATCCAAATTGCATTCAGATAGTTTTATGCTTCACAGGCTGCTGGATCACAGCGATAGTTATACAAAGCTGGTGATGGCTGCAGGACAGAAACAGCTCCCCTGAGCCCTGCTCCTTCACACCATGCTCTCCTCTGATGCACATTCATATGCTGGAGCACCCTACAGCAACAAGCACCCATAGAGTTCAGACTGTGGCTTGTCTGATCATATCAAGCCATCAAGATTTACAGTCTCCTCTCTCTTCTGAGCAGATGTAATAATAGCAAGAGCAGAGGTTCTCACCACAGTAAGGCAAAATTTCTTTTTCAATGACATGTCCATCATCAATCCCTACAAGAAGGTTTTTCAGTTCAGAAGCTCTCGAGTACATCCCATACCATATACTCTGTGCTGCTTTTTTGCATAACACTTCCTAGCTTGTCTGTACCTAGGCCTGGGCTCTGTCAGGTCTTTTCTGTCCTCGGGACAGATCTCTGAGAACTGCAGTATCAGTCTCAGGTGTTGCTCAGTTATAAGCAAGGAGGCAGGTTCATTATTAGGTTTCACATCTTGCATGAGGTGGGACCAAGAGGTTTGTGTTTGATTTAATGAATTTTTGCTGTGATTTGGAGCACTCAGAGAGCAGCCTGGCTGCCAAAGCAAGCTGAAACAGGCAACACTTGAGACATTCAGGTCAGGGAGCACGCTGTTAACCCATCTCAGCAGGTGTGATACCATCCTCCCACCATCCTGCACCCATCAGCTTGTAGTCCCTCCTTTTGACCCAGGGCCTCACGAGGCACAAAGCATCTCTCAGTGCAGAGAAAGCTCTGTGGTGAGACTTCCCCTGTGCTGACCTCCTGCAGGGTTTATGTGCCCGAGACCAGCAGTCTGTGCAGGGGCACGGGACCGTACCCACTTGCAGGCAACATCTCCCAGCCACTGAGGTCCAGGGCAGAGGATGAAGAAGGGCTCATCCTTCAGCTCTTGGGTCTTCAGTTAGTCTTTCCTCCTGACTCCAAGCAAAAGGCTCTTTCCCGGAGCTGCTCCCCATGGTACTGGAATCTAAACAAACCTCCTAATTAGCTTTCGGACAAAATCAGGTTACTGGGTTCCCCCCACCACGCACACACACTTGGAGGACTGGGAGCGGAGGTTTTGGGGGAAGATAAGATGCTGCTCTGTCAATCAGAAACACCGTGAATAGCTTTTGTTATGCTTTTGTGAGGCTGTTAAGTATTTCTTGTCCCTTCTTATGACTCTTCACCATACCTTTCCGCAGATGGAAGGCACCTGGCTCTCTAGACTGCCATCCACAGACGAGCCGACGCACATGCACACACCTGCCTCAGACAGGATGAAAATGAGGCATGGCATCTATTGCCAAAGAAAGGTTTCTTCAGTACCAGAATTACTAAAACTTCCTTAAGATATGCAGGAGTGCTTCCAGATTGCAAAATGAAAATCGCTGCCCAGAATCCTGAATTCAAAGTAGGGAAATATCCCTTTAAAGAAACCCATTGGCAATATGACTAAAGGCCCTAAGGCCAAGTTGATCTTCAACACAACTCCACTGAGTCAAGAGAAATACACCAGGGATAAAGTTTGGCCTGATAGTGAAAACCACAGGCAAGTGAAAATGATTCCCACAATCAAGCTGATCTGAAAAATGCACTTAAATTTTGCCCTTAAAGGAATCATTTTCCTAACAATAATGGATAAAATGAAATGCTTGTCAAAATTATTACAAGCATATGGGGATGAGACGATCAACATTTTATGAATTATTTCCTTCAGCAGCAATATGTTTGCTTCATTCTTTAGCCATTCTTCTTTCTTTAATTCCAAAGCTTGTGACCTTCCTGCTGGCTCTTCTAGATTTACTACCTGCCCTGTTCATTCTTGGCTTGCTAGAGCCACACAGATGATGTGTTTTGGATGCTTAATCCCAGCTTTGCCACTGTGTTAATGTGGCATTTTGTTGAGTATTTTTCGGGCCAGTATCCTTCGAGTCCATCTCTACTAGTTCATCAATACTTGAACTGACCCCCAGGCAATGCTAAGGGTAAGTATCTGATATTATCTCCCAGGACTGAGTTCTTGGTTCTCAGCTTAACACCTTACAAGGATACCTAAGCGAAGATGCTGTTTAGAATGAAGACAAAACTTTCTCAGAAAGCTGTTTTGGAATGTGGGACTTGCTTCCCAAGAGAGGAGAATGAATGACCACAGAATTAATCTCTTTCAAAGCTCTGTCCAAAACTCATTTGTTGTGTTTAACTTGTTCTCAGCAAGTCCTAAACATACGCTCAGAAACAAAGAGTGGAAAACTCAACTGTAGTTGTTCACAAAGGCAAACAAAACCCAAACAGGAGCAACTTGCCAGTGTGCTGAAAAGGTCGCTACCAAAACAAAACAAAACAAAACAAAACAAAAACTTCTATAAAATAATTATTTTTTTTCACTTAAAGTACTGAAAAGAGAAAAAAAAAAGAGAGAGAGAGAAAGGAGAATATACAGAGTCTTTTTTTGGATGTTTATCAGCTTGGGAGGGGTTACCAAGAACTCCAAGGCTTTTTCATTGGCTTTTTCACCCTCTTGTACCTTCCAAGAGGCATCAGGCCATCTGAATTACATTCCTCTTCCTCAGTTATGTAGTTCTCAGTCCCAGAATTCATGGTTGTGAGGGAGGGCTGGAGACTCCTGCCTGATCCCCAGCACTTCAGGTATTCACAGATATCGCTCCCGCACCTCTGTGTTTAACTCATGTTTGGCAAAGTACAACGTGATCTAAATCAGGCATCCCAGGAGGGCAGCCAGCTTGGATTTGAAGGCATCACGAAATGTGAATCCTATCCTGGACCTGGAATTCTTCCCAAAGATTAAGCATCTTCACTGATAAAATGCATGCTACTTTCTTACTCGAAATTACCAAGCCGTAGTGTGCTTGTCATGGGGCCAAAGACCCCTTTCCTCCAGCATCGCTTCCTGAAGGTGCTTGCACACTGTCATAACATCACCTCTCACTTTGCTTTTGAATAAATTTAGCAGATTGAACTCCTCAAGTCTCTAAACTTCCTTTTCAAAATGCAGAGACCAACAATAACAGGGAAAATACTTGTCTGGTTAAGACTGGTTGGAAGCAGACCTGGTCCATACTGCAGTTGACCGTTCTTCTGTTCATCCATCTGGAGCTCCTGGGAGGCCCCTTAGCCCCAGCATCACACTGGAAACACAGGTTGGGCTGCTTGTCCTCAGCATCCTTTCCCAAATCCTGGCCTTGCTTTCCAAGATATGGATTCTCCCTCTGTGCAGGTCGACTTCCGTCCCTTGCTCCTCCACACGGGGCTGTCACACTGCCCAGTGACCTGGATCTCTCCACACCGCTGCCCCGGCCTCTTCGTCGGCTGCTGCTCTGCCTGTCTGGTGTCACTTGCAGGTTTTGGCAGCCCTCGTTGTGGCTCACCTTCCACGTGTTGATAAAAGCATTGAAAATTATTCGATGCCCTATCAGTCCCTGAGGCTCTCCTCTGGTGATGTGTCCTGGGACTGCTCATTTGCAAGGTCTTTAACCTCACTGGTCCCTAAGCCACAGAACATGCATGCTATTGATGTTGGATATCCTTACTTGTTACTAGAAAGTGCTAAGTCAATCACCTTGCCAAAATCTGTCACATCCACGGAGCTGCTTTCCCCAACCCAACTTTTAACCTCTCCAGAGAATGCAGAGTTGTTTGAAAAGCTTGGTTTTGATGTGAAAAGGCTGAGCCAACTTCCATGAATAATAGCCACAGCTTTTAACTCTGCTCAGCTCTCTTCCCCAGCAGCTTTTCCACCTTGTTGTCTACAACTGGTTTCATGCTATTGTGTACTACAGTTTTGCTTTATAACCTGTTTGTGCCCTTGTGATTTGGAAGATGCTGTGTTCCACTCTCCCATCATCTGTCCTAAGTGAGCCAGGTAAGGTCTGAAATGGGCAGAAATGCTCCAGCGTGATGCAGCTGCTGTTTACAAGCAGAGGTGGGGGGGTCTGCGCTCGGAATAGTGTGGGAATTTTCCTTTTTCCTTTTTTAACCACTTTTACTCCTCATCAAGTGCTTTCAGACCCAGCCTCAGGCTCAACTTATTTTTGAAAGGCCATTTATAGCCGCCGTGTCTTAAAACAAAAACAAAAACAAAAAAGAAAAAAAGAAAAAGGCTGCTGATCTTATTTTTAAAGAAGAAACCACGCACACGCTGGCTCTGTAGCAGTTTGCTCACTTCTTGGTGTCCCACAAGATCCTCCCCGCCGTGATAGCAGCGTATCGCCCCGCTCCCCTTACCGAGCTTATATAACAGCGCGGGGTGGAGGCTCTGCTGCTTTCGAGGCTGAAGCACGGCGAGCAACAGCTTCACAAAATTACCAGAGCTGGGAGTGGCCCGCTTTGGAGTAACCCACCTGAACTTCCAACTTGTTGCACCCTTCGGTTCGGTAGTTCTTGTGTTCACAAACATCTGTAATGGGCGCTGGAGAAATGTTTCTTAAGCAACCATCTGCCTGCATCCAAGCACCCAGATTTTCCTTTTGGCTCTGATTTGGTGCTTCTTCCTGTTAGTTTTCCTTTCCAGCTGTTCTGATAATGCAGCACTTTAAATCAGCAGCCTCTCCTCTTGAATTTGTAAGCATTTACTGAGCTGTTGTTTGGTTAAGGGACCAGACAGAGACGTACACCAAACAGGAAGGGATATGGTGGGTTTGTGGTCAGAGCACAAGGCTCTGAATCAGGAAATGATCAGAATCAACTTCGAGAGATGGGTCCAACCCGCAAAGCTCAGTTCTGCATCTGCTTCTGCACCGAGCTCCGAGTACCCTGGTATTTAGGCTGATTTTGTTTGTGGCTGCTGCATGGGGCTCACCTCTTCTTTCCCTGGATTTCCGCAAAGCAAGCGTTTATTAAAGGCAGATCGCCAGATTGCAAGGAGGCTCAGTGCAAAATTATCTAACCGAGTACCTTCCTGGTGGTGAAACAGTTTGGACCCTGTGGACATCACTTGCCTTGCAGGTGTCGGGGGAACTTTCCCAGCTTGTCTCCCTAGACGTGCTGTGCACACACAGCCTTAGCTCATCCCCGAGCTGGAGGGAGGCAGCCCCAAAGCCGACGGCATCCCTCTTCTCTGAGCTACCCGTGTGCATCGAGCCGCAGCTATCTGCGAGGAGCAATAACAAATTCCATCCCCGCTGAACAGCACCACAAATGATGTACAATATCTGATTCCCAGATGGCAATGTTAAGAACAGAAGGCAACATGTCTGGGAAGGTACCTGGGGCATACCTGAACAATAGAAATAATAGAGATGTAAGAAGAAGATAGATCTTTTTTCTTTTTTTTTTTTTTTTCTGATATATGCATGCCTTGTGATCACTCAGGAAACAAACAAACACCTTTTTTTTTTTTTTTTTTTGTCAAGCAGGAAACAGCCTGAATGAATAGAAACACTGTCAGAGGTCTAGAGTAAAAGACTTGAAATAGGTGAAAGGTTGGTAGCATGAGCAACGTGCCAGGCTTGTCTGCTCCCGATGTCTGTGTTGTGCATCACGTGAACACATAAATCCTTGGAATCCCTCACCATTTGTTTGGATACCAGCAGGTTGAGTGTGCATCTACCTCGCCGGTGACTTGAAGGATTATTCTTATAAGACAGACTCCCCCTGCTAGGCTGCTTGCACGCTTGGGAATACACGAGGCTTGGGATGGGTATTTATGCACAGGTTTTATTCTAGGCCCACTGAGGAAAAGGACTTAGGAAACAGGACTGACATGAGGAAGAAGTGGCTGCCTTTTCTCAGATGTTCCAGCAGCTGAACATCCTGCAGAACAGTGAAGTCAGTGAGTGTTTTCCGAGATACCAGTGCAAACAGCAGTGAGTTGGGGATACCACCCCGATGAGCAGCAGGCAGCTTCATGCAAGCGCACCAGCTCTGCCTCTCCAGTCTCGCCCCGCCTGCATTTGTTCCTCCTTTGCCTGATGGCACATCTCCCCCACACAATGGCATGTAAAATCTAATCTCTACTGAAAGCTCTGCAGGGCAGGAACTCACACATTCAGATCCAAATAGGCTACTCATGCCTTTTTAATTTCACTGGATCAGAATAACAACAGCAAGGAAATAAAGTAACAGCCAAAGAATCAAGTCAGCGCAGTGAAACAGGTCCCTTCCCTGCCTTACGAGTTACATCCACACCACCCCAATGCTAGCGGGAAGTCTTCTAGTCACAATCAGTAAATCTTTCCCTTTTAAGCATCCCAGAAAGCTCTCAGCCACCAAGCAGTGGCCACTGATGTCCACTAATTCCCAAAGGCACACGGACCAGCACCACGCTGAGAAGCATCCGAGGGCACGAGGGGGCCGGGGAGCCCCTCTGTGCCTGCCCATGGTCTGGGAAGAGCGAGCCTGGGGTTGGTGCACTCCCACGCACATCTGCACCCCGGGCTGGCACGATGCTGATCTCCCCAGACATCAATCCTGCTGCCATCTGGATGACAGATCTTGCACAAGAGCCGTGCCATTACATAAGGCCGGGGCTGTTTACAACTTCCCGCCCAGCGCACGCCCGCCGTGTGCTAATCAGAGCGGTTCGTAGTCAGTCCTGGAGTAAACAAACGCGGCTTCACCAGAAAACACGGCACCACACCTCTTCACTCCAGGTGTGCGTTTTGGCCCACTATCTGTTTCTGCATAGTGATTAGGGACTGGTATTTAAGACAATTTCTTAACAGGACCTGGGATCGGTGGTTTATCTCCTCATTAGCTTGGTAATGTCATTAATTAAGGTTATGTCAACGGACATGATGCCACAGCAGATGGGTGTTATCAGCGGCAACAGCCTTCCAGGGTTTGTGTTCGCAGCCTGCCTACCGCGATGCGCCATTAGCATCCTGCCCAAGGTGGGGACCTGCCCTTTCCCCACGCTGCTGCTGAGAGCCCTCTCCGCAGTCAAAGCATCTTGAGGCAGGCTCCAGAAATCCCCTCAAAAGTCCCTGTGCTCCCAAACCGTCTCAGAGTGGGGAACCATGAGCACGGGGGGAGTTACGGAGGGGTGAGGAATGGACATGGGGGCTGTGTCCTCTACCTTGCCCACCCTGCCAGCGGTGCTCCCAATGGTGTGTGCCCCAGGCAGGCAGCAAAAGCAGCCTTGTGGCCTCTTCCTTTGTCCTCCTGCTCCTGGGGCTGGGCTTCCTCATGGTCCTATGCAGCAAGATTAATGCCCTAAGCCCCCCCGAACCACTTCTGAAGGGCAGGGATGGTCCCGGTGGTGCTGCACAGCCCGCAGGGCCTCGGGCCGCAGTGCTGATCCTGGTGGAGGAATGGTGCTGTCGTCACCTCCTGCCTCCTCCTTTTGCACCTAACGCGGCTGCTCGTTCAGCTGGCTCTGCATTTCCAGCCGAGAAAATTAGCACGTTAGTGAGAGATGTGGTGGACTCTGTCCCGTGGTGTTAACAGCAGGGCTGGGTACTTCAGAGCAAACCGGCTGGCAGGGCTGGCAGGAGCTGGGCCCAGGCCTGCACACAGGGCAGTCGTGATGTTAGATTTAAAGCAGGCATGTCACGAAATCCATGAACCTGTGAATTGTCAGGCTTCAGAAGAGAAAAGCCAGTGAGTTTAGCCTGCCCACTCACACAATACTCTTAGAGGTAGCAGGAAAGTGTGAAGACCTTTAGACCTTTTGGAAACCTTCTTCTTTCTCCTCTTCTACTCCAGAGGATGTAAGGTTAAGTCAAACAAGGGGTCCAAGTCCTGCCCTGGTCTTGTCCAGAAGCCCCAACGTACCCCAAAGCCTCGGTGCACTTTAAATACACGTCAACAGTAGCATGTGCTGGCCAGCAGCGATTTTAACAGCGATCCTTCAAATGAATGCAGTTTTAGTTGTTTTCCCCGGTTGTTTGAGGTCACTGTTCCCCCGCCCTTGTTAATAAAGATGTGATTAATGACTTTTGGCAAAGAAGCCACCTGAAAGAGCCAATGCTTTAGGAAAAGCAAAACCAGTTTTCAGGTATTTTCTTTAAGGTTCATCTCAGAAACACACAAACACATTTCAAAGCGTTCGTAAGACACACTTGACACCCCCTTTGCCCTGTCTCCACCCCCGGCAGACACACTGCCATTCATAACCCACGTAATTATTTTCCATCTACCTGGAAGGGAGCACGGGGAGCAGGGTGGGCAGCGCAGAGCCGTGCTCGCCACGCTTCCCCAGGCGGCAGCAGTGGCTTTGTGCTTGCTCTCCCCGCACTGAGCAGCACCTGAAACTCCTGGGTGAGGCCCCAGAGTCCCTCTTTAAATAAATCGCAGTGGTAAGGGAAAAAGAGAACGATTAGAATCGTGTCCTCTGAGAGTGCTGGGCTCACGTTTTCAAGCTTTTTTTTTCTGTGAATGGTGAGGCTCGGAAATGCAGGCGGTTAAACACAGGGACGGCACAAGGTGAGGGTTTCACAGCCAGGCCCGGGGCACCAGAGTGGGGCCTTGAGGGAAAGCACCAAAAATTGGGATGTTGGTGAGAAGTGCAGTACAAATTTAACAATTAAAGGAGCACTGCCTCCACTAAGCACACACTTCTAGACGGGCCATGGCTCATACAAAAGCTTCACATAGCTTAGATTTCCCAACAGGCGCTTCAACCTTCACGTCGGTGAGGTTTAGCCTGCACCACGGGGGCCAAAAGGGATGTCTGGGAAGGGGTGGCTGCTGCCTGAGGATGGGGATGCACAGAGCCAGCGATGCTCCTGAAGGCTCGTACACTAAGTTTTAATCAGTGCTGTGAATTAGCACCACAAGAGCTAGGACCAAAGCAGAGATGCTTGTGTCTCAGCCCATGAGGGTGCAAGACACCTGTGCCACAAAGATCCCACCAGCCCCTTTGCCAAGCTCTGAGGCTACGAGCCCACCTGTCTGAGGCATTACATGCACTGTGTGCTCTCATCATCTGCAGCATCTGGATGGAGAGCTGGGGATGGCTCTCGGGTGCCTCGGTCCAGGCACAGGAACCCCACGTGCTTCTTGTCGTGCTCCATGGGGCCACTTGTGCAGCTTTGCATGGGGAAGCGGTGTCTGCAGCATGAAACATGCTGCGCCCACGGCAGCACGTGGAGCTTGGCAGGACCGGTGTTTTTGCAGCTGCAGGAAACTGTACCGGGGAGAGCCAGTTTGAATGGATCTCTGACATTTTATAATCCCTTGGAAAGAAAGGAGCGAGTGCTCCAGTGCGAGCTTGTTTCCGAAGCTGAAGCAAATCCTTTAAGTTAGCAGGACACTCTGTGTAGAGAAGAGAATTTCCCGTTGCTGTGTGCTTTCCCCTGCAGGCACCGAAGTGGCTTAAAGCACCACTAAACCCCAGGCAAGCAGGAGCAGTGTCTGCAGGCTTGCCACTGGGGTTCTGGACTGGCCCAGTCTAAGCAAATGGTGAACTGGCAGTGCTCACAAGAAGATCCTGATCCATGTGCTGAAGCTTCCCCAAAATTGCTGTGGGTGGCTCTAATTATAACCTGTGTCCTACCGCCTCCCCTTCCTGCGAGTAGGAAGGAGCCCAGCTTTCTTGTTACACTAGCCGCCTGCCCGTTACCAGGTCAAGATTGCTGGTGGGATAAAGACTTTCCATTTGCTTGCAGCACTGATGTCCTACTTGGCAGCACGCGCCTCATTCCTTCAGCCCTACAAAGGGAAGAGCCCCGAGCAAGGCAGGTTTGCAGCTGGCTTAGCAACACGGCTGCTCTGCATTCCTGTAAATTTCCAGGTTCAAGTGCAGTTTGTTCTTCTCTGTTGACAAGCCAAGTGGACATCTCAGTCCCCTTCATCCTGCTGCAGAGCCTTTGGGAAGGATGATGGGGCCTGGGAGAAGCAGCAGCTCCGGAGCTGGGTGCAGTGCTGCAGCAAGGCAGGTGGTTAAGTGATGGAGAGGAGATGACCAGGAGCCATGCCATCCACCCACCTGCAGACTTCCAAAGCAAGAGAGAAGCTTGCTCTTGAGGTTTGAGGTGAAGAGGTAAGTACTGGTGTAGATCCAAGTCCCCAGGGCTAGCCTGATTTATTTGGCAGTCCAGACAGTCCATACTTCCAGCCTTGGATGTGTTGACTCTATTTTTATTTATT
This sequence comes from Anser cygnoides, assembly GCF_040182565.1. Classification (NCBI taxonomy): domain Eukaryota; kingdom Metazoa; phylum Chordata; class Aves; order Anseriformes; family Anatidae; genus Anser; species Anser cygnoides. The sequence goes on along the minus strand of NC_089881.1, from coordinate 16,287,094 downwards.
TTTATTTTTTAAACATATGCCTCATTCTTGGGTTCCCGTTACTTTATTCCAAGTGAGGCTGGTGTTTCTTCATTGTTTTCTCCCATGCATGATTGACATTAGCAGGAAGGAAACCTGGAAACTATAGGAACTGTTCTCTGCACTGAGGGAAGGTGCCTCGTATTCTTCTGAACCTGACCCCATTGTTTGCTGCTGCACCCACAGGCACGTTCTCTGCTGTGCACTGCAAGGATCAGGGCATCCTCACCCAGGTTCGGGCAACGGTCACCAGCAGGACTGCAGGGCTGGCCCCATTCCCATTCAAGTCAGCATGAGTTTCACACCTGGTTTGACTGGGAGCAGAATCAGGTCCCTCATTCAACTATATAAATAGAAAGATTTGATTTCAGCGCAGGTGGGTATCAAGTTGCTCTGATGCTTTTCCCTGATTTCATTAGCGAGGCGATTTGTGTTACAAGGAAAACTTGTTCTGAAGCTGTCATTATTTACCTGAAATGCATCTGCACTTTGAAGTAGGCTCTGGAAACACAAACAGAATGAAATTGTCCATAAAGTAGAGGTGGAGAGGCTTTTTCTGAGGTTTGAGACTGTTGGGTTCCCTCTGTGCTGGAATGCAAAACGAATGCCCTAAATTTAATCACGCACCAGGCTTTTTTTGCATTCATGACTCGAGAATGAATTCAGTCGTAAAAAGAAATGCAACTGACACATTTGGCATGCAAAACAACCATTGTTTTTGCCAGGGGGTTTCACGTGCACGTGTGTATGTGTTTATCTGTAAAACAGCTCAAGAGCATTCATGGAAGACTTGAGCAGTGGAAACACTGGCTGCAGCTCTCCAGAAGAAGTCAGCATCCAGCCGTGGTCGTTGGTCTCCCTACAGATCCTCCAGATCCTGCTCCAGGGATTGACCTGGCCAGATCCGGTCTAACATCACAGAAGAACACAGTGATCCCAGACTAATAACTGAAATAATTTAATAACTAATTCGCAGGCCACTAAATTCCATGAGCTCAGACTTGGTGCGTGCACCTTGTTTTGCTGCGCCGCTTTCTTCCCAAATGAATGGTGCGATAAAAGTAGCAGCAGCTTAGTGCCGAGTGCCTAAAAAAAGGTGTTTGTTTCCATCGCAGCGCTTAGCTCATTGTTCCTGCCACTTGTCCTGTTGACTGCCTCCTCAGGAAGGCCACGCTCCCGGCAGCCAGGAGCTCCTGCCTGCTCCCTGCTGCTCCGCCACCAGGTTCCTAAATTCAAGCTTTTTGTTTCCAGTGTCTCCTTCTCCCTGTGGGAAAAAAGAGGTGATTTCTTACTTGTCTCACAGCGGTCTTTTGGTGACTTTTAGAGGTTTTGAAAGCTGCTTATGGTTCCTCAGACGGTACCAGAGGAACACACCGGTATAACTGGCAAGAGACACAGGGATTCTGGTGTGCAAGCTGTCATGAATGTGACTTTCCTGAGATGTGCAATAAATTACACCACCCCACATCTTCTGGCCACTGAAGGCTTCGCTGAAATTCCCTTGCGTGCTACGCTTGAATGAAAACACCAGCAGGGTCTGGTATGACACCATTTACACCTGAATCATTTGGGACAATCTTGTGAAGAATGGGCTCTCCCAGAGATGGAGGTTTGCTTTCCACTTCACTTCTTCCCCTGGTGCTGCGGTTTTCCCCAGAGGGACACAGGCAGGAACAAACCCCTGGGGGCTGCCGGCTTTCCAGGCAGGGTCCTGCCTCTCCTGCCTCCCGCAGGCTCCTGTCGAAGAGCAAGAGTTGAGTCAGTCTCCATGCTCCGCTTCAGTCATGTGTGGCTTCCTGAAAGCAAGCATTGAGATATGCAGCCCGATTTGTTTTTTTTTTTTATTGTTGTTGTTGTGTTTTTTTTTTTTTTTTAATTTGCCCACCAGATCCGGAACTGAAACCATCAATTCATTTCACTGAAGATCTTGTTCTTGACTCAAATCAGCAGTAGCTTCCTCAGCTAACACCAGGTTTCTCCCCACAGAATCAGTTGTCCCGGCTCCTGTGGGCCTGAAGGTACCTGTTTTGTGGTATGAGAGAGTTTTGTTATTCAGAACAAGGTAAGAAGCTTCCCTAGACACTCAGTACCCATCTTTATGTCCCTTCTTGGAGACCCATTAACCCCGTAGCCATGTGCCAAGGTGGAAGACGGGAGGGCTGAGAGCAGGAAATATGGGGAAGATCCACCTGAAATCATCATTTCCCATCCTGACTCCCAGGATGTTCAACAAATGACTCCCACAATCTCCAACCATTTCAATTTCAGATATACTTTCCAGACCGTGTTGCTATCCCCTTCCACAACCCCAGCTTGTGTCTGTCCATGGGCTGCATTCCCGAGAGCACCAGGAAGGGGTGGACACCACAGGGGGATGCCACGGGAAGGGAAAGAGCTCTGCTCTGCATTGGTCTTGTTGTGCTATGTGAAACAGTGATGGTGCTGCCCCGAGCTCGAGCAACACGAACTCTCAGTACCTGTTCTCATATCTTTCAGAGCTGTATCAAATTCCACCAAGATCAACGGAGTTTTCACACTGGCAACCATGAGTTTTGGATTCGTTTTTCTGAGATTTAAATTTTAGGAACAGGCAGGAAATTATCCACTAGGAAATCTGTTCCAATCACCCCTTTTAATGGCAGATGCTTTGGAAATGATTACGTGCTGTGTAAAGAAATATGGCCTTCTGAATTTATTCAGGCTAATTCTGAGCAAACCCAAATCTCTTTTATACTGTTCAGGCTGTGCAGAGTCTTAATGTACACAGAAATTAATTTCCAACCAACTTAACTCGCTTTTGTTCTGCCAGAACAATAGAAAAACCTGGATCTACACCATATTTTGTATTTGCTGGTCAAGAGTGTGTTTTCCTTTAACTACTGCAGTTAGAGCGATAGAGCGAGTATTAGAGTGATAGGCAGATAGAGTGATTCCCTAGGGTGGATGTAGTGATGGCTTTATTCAATGTGATTTATCCCCCCTCTTATAAAGGAATAAGCCCCATACGTATAAACACCTCTATAGCATTACAATTCCATGCACAGTAGGGAAGTTTCCTGCTTTCCCACACACAGGCACAGGCTTACAATAAACACTGAGGCCCAGATCAGCAAGCTTCTCTTTGCTTCCTACCGTGGGATGAGTTCAAAAGAAAGTAGTGGGACAGATGATTCAACTCTGATAAAAATGTGAGTTGTGACGGCCTTGACAAACTTCTTTTACCTTCCATTTGCTGCTATTTCATGCTATTCGCTACACACCTTCATGGGTTTCCAGCATCCCCAGGCTCAGTACCAACCCCATTGCTGCCGAAGGGTCTGTGTGCTGCTGGAACGTGGACTTGTCACCAAAATCACCCTCCCTGCCTTCCTGAACCCGAACGTGCATTTATGGCTGGCTTCAATAAGGAGAGCTCCAGCACATGGTTAAAATAAGGTACCTGCTCCAGTTCCCAACCACAAAACAGATATTCACCATGTGAACCACGGTGCCGCTCAGTCAAAACAACTCAAAATAAAAGCACTGCCTACTAACAGTGAGAAGGATTTGTTTGGTATAAATTACTTGGCAAATAATCCTGCACCTCAGATACATTTCAGAAAACCGTGACCTATTTCTGGATGACTTATCACACCCGTGTGTGACAAAATTCCTCCAATAAATTAGTTGTGATGAATGATTTCAATGTTTATTATTATTATTATTGTTACTATTATTATTATTATTATTATTATTATAACCTCCTTTGGCCACCTTAAATGTTCTGAGACAAGATGAAAGTACTGAAACTTCTAATACCTCCCTGCAGAGCCGCTATTGTAGGAGTGAAAAAGAGAAGAATGGATCAGTTTTTAGTAAAACCCATGGTTTATGTAAAGCGTCTGATTCAAAACCTATTTTCTGTGTAGCTTTTTCTTGTAGACTAAAATAGTAGGCTGCATTCAAACTAGACTTTGAGCTCAGTGAAAAGGAAATGCTGATGAAAATCACGACTCAAACACCCTTGCATCATTTAATTCTATTTGTTTTATTGGTGAGATACAACCTGGGCCCCGTTCCATCGCTGTAGAAGTGGAGGGCAGGAGGCCAGCCTCAGGCTTAGGCAGCTGCTGGACCGCAGTCAAACCCAAGATGTGGAATTTGGACCAGACCAAAGTCCACAGAAACTTTGCCAGCAGCTTCTGCAGGGCCAGATCTCACCTTAATGATCACCTTGAGTGCCGCCCTGCAGAAAGGAGTATGTATTTGTTCTTAAAATAGGCATTCGCTGGACTGTCCACATTCTCCCAGTGGCAGCCCCTCTTCCCCTTTCACCACTCCAGCATTCACCCCAAGCGATGGAGAGGAGCGTTGCAGCAGGTGATGGGCACCATCCACGCCCCCCTTATCTGAGGATGGATGGTGGGGTTCCCCACTTCAAACCACCCACGCAGAATTCATGACATCTTCCTTGGCTGCCTCATGTTTGCGTTTCGTGACTTTTGGGTCTTGACATCTCTGCAGCAATTGCAGCTTCTGAAAAACATGTTAAACACTCCTGCCAGGAGGTTCTGGCTTAACACGCCATCATCTGGGAGAAGCAAAGCTACGAGCAAACTCTATAGGCAGTGAGCTTGTGCCCACAGAGCTGCAGTGGCACGTACAGACGTCTCTGCAGAAATCACTGTCCCGCTCTCATTTCTACGATCTCTAAGTAGCTTCCCATTTTCTATATGTGAAAAATATATATATATTTATAGGTATTGGGGAAGTGATGACACAAACTCATCTTAACATGCCTTGCAGCGGAAAAGAGACAAAGTTCCTTGTTGTGGCTGCTGGATAAACCCCATTATTCAGTCTGGTTTGTCCCTCACGTGAGCGGTGTCACGGCACTGGAGGTGCTCAGCTTGGGCGAAGGCTGTCGCTACACCGTGCCGTGGCGCAGCGATGGTGAGACATCCCATCGTGGGAGGATGGAACCTGGCATTGAGCGGTCACAGCAAAAAGATACCTCGCTCAGGAAGCCAAAGCCGGCACCTGAAAGCTACACAATAGTCATAAAAGATGCTCAGCCTGCAATGCCTGATGAAATATGGATCAGTGTAATTGTTTCTTACGCTGCTGAAGTATATCAAAAAGCAGCACAGAGACTCCAAGTATTGTATTACCACTGCACACTTCAGTGGCTGCAGCTAACAGCTTATCTTTATTTCCATGCTGACAGCGCCAAGCGAGTTGATTTATTTTCTGTGCTGTCTTAAATATCTGAAAAGATACGCGTATCCTAGAATCGGAGGCACGGATACAGCAGATCAGCTAAAGGCATGCTTAGCTAAAGCCTTCTCTGGAGTCACTCTGACTTACCTGAGAGTTTGCTCAGTGAAGCTCACAGAGCATTTGTGAGCCAGCATCTACCAAGGGTCTTTGCATGTGGCAACAGTGATTTGCCAGCGTGGCTCAGATAAGCCACAACTGCATTGATCGTTTCCTACGCTCCTTCTTCTGATGCCTTTGTTGTACGCTTAACAAATATTGCTCCCAATCAAGAAATGTGTGTGATTAGCAGATTCAGACTGAAGATTGGTTTCGTATTATTTGCCTTCTGGTTCCTAAGCTCTGTGGAGGACATGTTTTCAAGCTTTCTTTTCAACCACAAGTTTTAGAATCTTACTTTTTTACTTTTTTTTTTTTTTTTTTTAAAGTAAGCTAAGATTCTCATGTAATCACCTGCCTCTGGCAGCTGGGGTTTAAAATACAAGACCAAATATGGCTAGAAGTGGAAACAATGAATGATCAGCTTTTCTCACATGAGTAGTCCCTTTGAAGGTTAAGGATCTATACTCATGAGCAAAGTTATGTGTATATATGAGAGTCTGCAGAACCAGAACATGAAAAAATACAAAACTTAACTTACCCTAGAAATACAAAGCTTGCATAAACTGTTTGTTTCACAGTTGGGAAAAATACCCTTTTTCCTAAACCGAACATATTTCTAATTTTTTTTCTTTTCCTTTGTAAAAATACCTGCCTAGAAGCAGATGTTTGTCTTGTAAGCCCTACTGTTTTAAACCTTTCCTTAAGTGTTTCAGTAAATATTAAGAAAGCTTAAGGCAATAAAAGAACTTTATGACTTTTTAAAAGAGCTTGCTCCTTTCCCTCCCACATTATATTTTCAAAAAAAAAAAAAAAAGTCACATAACCTACATCTTTATCTGCTCCAGTCTGAACGTTTCTATTTATAGGTTTTGGTTATGAATGTTTTTTCCTATGAAAAGGTCAGACCTCGCACATATACAATGGTGGAAAGCCCTGCTTATTAAAAAGCAGGCAGATGGATTTGTTAAAAAGAAGTCATTTCATAATGCAGCTGCTGTGAAAGGAGGCTGCTTTAGCAGAAACATCCTCATACTGCATTATGAGAAAAACAGGTAAAGGAGTTCTTCTTTGTGGCTTGGTAATTTTTCCTTTCCCAGCCTCCCTCCTCAGATACACAGCACATTCTTCACCTCTATTTACACGCTTTGTCCTACACCCACGCAGACATCCACACACACCTATGCACAACCCTACACACACACACACACACACACACACCATTTTTCCACCCCTAATGCCCTGGAAAAGCCGGAGGAGATGGTGCACGACTGCAGCATCCCCTCCGCAGGGCAGCCGCGCCCGTACAGCTACCGAGGGCCCACCCCGCAGCTCTCACGCTCTGCTTTTCCCCTTCAGAGCAGGCTGCAGGTGCCCTAGGTTGGCACGGGAGATTTGGGGTATCCTGGGAGGGGGGTGTTGATTCAGAGGAAGGCATCACGCAGGGTTTCAGGCCTCGACAGAGGAAGAACAGTGACTGCAACCTCCTGCATTTTGGAAAAGCAGCCAGGACCCCTCTCCTTTGATGATGGTGAAAGAAAGAGTTCTTGGCTACTTTGTTCCAGCCCCGAGCAAGGAGCTTTGATAAGCTGAAGGACAACCACTTCACCCCAAAAGCCTGTTTCTCCCTCCTTCTTCCTCTCTGAAGCATCCTAATCACTCTCCACACCTGCAGCACCGTGGGTTGCTGGAAACATTTCCTGAAGATCAGTGCTATCAGGGAAGGTCTCTCCTGTGCTTTATGAAATCATATGCAAACAACAACAGCAACAAAACCACCCTCTTTCAAATAAAGCTTCGAAAACAGCCACCTGGCTGTAATCCCTGGCTTCTTTGTACAAAAAAAAGCCCCCCATGCTCTGACCAGGCTCTTCTGCTTTGAAGGAGCAGCCTGTGCAGGAGGGGATGAAGCCACTGCTGAATTCATAGGGTGCCCACCAAGGGCACAGCTCTCTCAGGACTTAATTTCCTGGGAAGCACCATGGCATATTGAGTTGGACTCGATGATTCTTGTGGGTCCTTTCCAACTCAGGATATTCTGTGATTCTACGTCCACTCTGAAAGTCACTGTCTGTACCAGCTCCTGTTCAGCAGTGCCTCAAAACAGCTCATCCCCAGGATTTTAAATGCAGAATTCCACCTGCCCAGGAAATAATTTGTCCTATTAGTGCTTCCACCGCTGCTGGTATCTGTCTTGTCACACCTGTAGGGAAAAGGGAGGACGGTTTCACTGAAAACCACCTTCTTTCCCCATAGTGGGCCTGGCCCTGCACCTCAGGGCTTATTTATCAGCTTCTTCTGCTATCATTCAGAAATGCCGCAGGTGCCCTCCCACGGGGTGCCAGCCCTGCTCCTGCTCTCAGTAGCCACACGTGAGGTGACAGCAGTGAGGTCCCTGCCACGTGGCTGAGGACATCCGAATGCTCCCAGATTCAGCTCTATGAACAGCACCACACATGAGGTTTAGGAGGTCCCCACACACTCATCCCAAACACCGTGGCTGAGGGAAGGGGCTGCAGCGGAGCTGGGCTCCGGGACTCCCATCCCAAGCAGATCCAAGCCCTCCTTGCTGTGTGCGAGCGGAGCTGAGCCTCCTGGCTGAATGCTGTCTCAGCTCAGCTCCCAGAAGCAGAGCCCAACAGCCTTATCCAACGTCAGTCAAGCTGTCGATGGAGAGATAAGGCAGCTTCCACTAACCTGCAGCATGGTGTTATACCAGCAGGTTGTCACCTGCCAGGTTGCCACCTACTTGCACCAACAAGGTGAAAACACAAACCTTCTGTAGCAACAAAACTTAAGGGATTTAAAGCTTTAGTGGTGCTTAGATATTTCGCCCCGGGTTGGTCTCACCCATTTTGAAATCTGATCCAGCACCTGATGGAGTCCCGTGGCAGTCACCAGTACCGCTGGGAGAACGGCCCTGGAGATGGGCAGAATGTGCACGAGGAAAGCTGATCTAGCACAGAAGTCAAGACGAGCCTGGAATTTGGAAACATGGACCGAAACATAGGCCTCCATGAGAGACCATGTAGGTGTAGTGTTTATTTCTTTATCTGCAGTGAAATCAGTAAAAAGGTTTGGTAAGGCAGGAGTGGAAAAACAAGAAGAAACAGTCTTTCCAGCTGACCTGCTGTGCCACTCTCTTGACTGCTGTTGTTTCAGAAGATGAGTTTCCGATAGCCATCCAACCCAACGCAACCTGGCTTTAGCTCACCTCACATGCCCTGTCCCACTCCTAACTCCCAGGCTACTGAAAAAGCATTAATTACTGCCCTTGCAAAAGAGAGCATCTAATTGCACCACAGGGCTTGATGCATGTGAAAGGGGGTGCATTAAATTACAAACCACCGTTCCTCTAAGCTGCAATGTCCGTGTGTGAACTAGGCTGCAAGCTACTCTGGCAAGAAAAGGCATGTTGCAGATTTGTAGGGTACTGTGCACCTTAGTCAACTGGCCATTAAAACCAACAAAGATCTATATTGCAGTTGTGGAGTCAGATATTAAAATGCTCATATCTTTTATGGCAGTCATATTAATCAAGAGGAAATCAATTTGTGATGAACTCGATGGCAGCCAAGCAGGAGATCATCAACCTCTCCCACCCCGTGACCCCACACAGCAGCCAGAGGTGCAGCCCAGCATCACTGTGCCCAGCAAGCGGGGTACCCAAATCTCCCTCTGCTCCGAGCATCCCCCGGGGCTGACCCCAGGACCTGATCCCCGCCTGACAGCCCTCAGCATCTCAACGTTCCCCTGGCTTGGTGTCCCCAGAGCTCCCTGAGAAGTATGATGCTGCGACCCACAGCTCGGGGGCACAGCGCCCAGGTCTGCTGGTGAACAGATCGTGGCCAGGACGGCCGGGAGGCGTGTGGTCCGGCAGTGCCGTACACCTGCCCGGCCAGCTGTGACAGTCTGCAAGCCAGGGGAAAGTGAAATAACTCTGCCCACACCGCTGCCGTCGCGGGGGGGCCGGGGAGCGGGGAGGACTTAGTAATACCGAGAACAAAGAAGTCTGCCTTAGTCAGATATTTTTAATGATCTCTCCCCACACAGGGCAGGAAGTGAAACTGAGGTCCCAGCCGAGCCCCCCCCCCCCAACCTCGCTCTTCCCCTCCGCAGCCCCCGAGGCAGCGAGCCCGCCCGCGTGGTCCCACCGTGCCGGCAGAGCGGCGGGCGAGACGTCGTCGTGCTTTCAGTCAGCGTGGTCGGCATGCTGCGAGCCGGGCTCCCACGCTGCCACCCGTCCTCCTCCCCCGGCCCCGGCCCGCCAGCACCTCCCATGCCGCACGCCACGGGATGCTCGGGCAGGGCCGGGCTGTGGGAGGAGGACCGAGAATAAATTTTTAGGTGAGTTAGAGCGAGCCGTCGCATCATCTAACGCGACCTCTTCCTGGCCCCAGTTTCCAGCCCAAAAGAGGGCACCTGAACTGGAGCGAGGGTGCTGCCTGATGTGGCACAGCACCAAGCAGCTCAGGGCAGAGGCTGAAGGGACGGAGGGAGGACACCAGGGAACATTTGCTGCCTGCCGAGGCTCCCAGGTGGCATCGAGCCCCATCGCTCGAGCTGTTAGCAGCAGAGCTGTAGGTCGGGGGGCTTGGGAAGCAGCCATCCTCCGGCCTGCCGGGACAGTGCAGGTTTCGCCCTGCCCTGCTCTGAGATTCAGCTCCGGTTGCTCAGGGCGGGTGTTCCAGAAGGTGCATAACGAGGCAGGTGGCAGCTTGGTCAGCTCGGTGCTGGGGAGGGGACGCTCCCACAAGAACCCCAACAAACAGAGACATCCCACTGTGGAAAAGCCCAGCTTGTGGGACCCAGAGGAAACAAGGAGAAGGAAGTGAAGATGCTGCTGCCTTGAGGAGCTGTGAGTGGAGACTATGCGACAGACCTTGCCCTCAGACTCCCTGGAAGTCCCTTAAATTAGTGAAACCACTTGAATGTGGCTGCAGTGAGGACATCTCCCCCCCTGCCACAGTTGCTTCTTGACCCCTGTTCCCATGGCAGACCTAGGAAAGGAGGGTGCCCAGGACCCCCAGACCCATGTCTCAGCCACCCCTTTGAGACCGGGAGGGATGCCACTGCCCCAGCTGCCTCCGGGCAGCCTGAGCAAACTGCTCAGCGCTGCTGTGCCTGGCCAGTACCGGGCAGTCAGCGCACATTTCTGCCATGTGCAACGCAGCTGGGCAGAGGAGACAGCTGGCAAGCAGATTTGGACCTTGGGTCCTTTCCCTCTGACAAGGACAACTCATGGGAGGCAACCAAACAGCAACACCGTCCTTCCTCCCGTTAGCCCGATCTGCAGGGCCCGGTCAAAGGTCTTTTTATTACTGTTCTCTTCTCCAATTAAAACATCCTACAGATTGTACTTGGCAGGGTCTCAACAGCATCCAGAACTAAAGCCTGTTAACAGGATACAATCAGCTAGGTTTAGGGCCTGAAGTAAGCCAGAGGGGTAGGGAACATTTGCCAACAGCAATGTGCCAAGTCCTGTGGTTTGCCCATTTTAATTCCGGCTGTTAATTGCTTTCCAGAAGCACCCACAGGTCCCAAGTGACAATCTGAAGCCGGTGGCCAAAAGCTCACGTGCCTGTAGCAAGGGCAAACCTGGCTCCAGAGAGCTGCATGGCCCCCTCGAACCTGTGGCGTCCCCAGGGACTGACAAAGGGTGGCAGGGACAGGGTGGTGGCATGTGCCGGAGGACTTCTGGCAAGCCATCACGGTGGGTTTAAAGATACTGTGCCCTCCTGCCAGCCAAGAGTTCCTCAAAGCCATCTAAAGCCCGCTGGGCATTTCACGCACTGGCTCATGTGGGTACATCCAGCTGGACTGCCTGGGCTGACCGGGAATTTGGTCCTTGCAGGAGCTGTTTGGGACATGTCAGCGGCTCTGCAGTGATCACCCCGTCCCTACCCTGCTTCAGAGAGTGGTGCTTTGCAGATGGATTTCCACCACCAGCAAAGCAACCAAGCAGCATTTCTCTGGGGTGCGAAGGAGGAGTTAGAAATAAACAGAAGACGTAGTTGCCTCATACACTAAGGAGCAGCATGTGAAGTGATGGAAAGAGTTCTGTGTTCAGGAGTCCCTGCGTGACTCTTCAGGCTCAGCAATACCCAGAACAGTGGTATTTTGGAGCCTCCGTAGAAGGGCAGAGGGAAGGGAGGCACAGACCAATTCCCGCATTAATTGGCTCTGGGCAAAAGCATCCAGAATGGGGTCAGAGACCCCTTTGTCAGGTCTTGGACAGGTCCATGTCCCCTTTGCTAAGTGAAGTCCTGGCTAGGGAGGTGGAGGCGAGCTGTGACACTGCGCTGGCAACGTGTGAGCACTGCCAAGGGACAGTGAGAGACGTGCATGGGGGTGCCATGCCCAACCCTCTGCTCCTGGCGGATCAGCACCAGCTTGCAGCCACGCAGGCAAGGGGAGGGATGGAGAGCAAAATAAACAAGGGGAGTGAAATGGCCAGTCTGATTTCCTTATGCAAGCTGAAAGGAATACAAAGCGTGAACAAGCCCCCGATGAAAACGAGCAGTGATTCACACCAGTCCGGAGGCTGTTGGATCCAGCAATTTTCTTTCCAGCTCTGCTCTAATGGCAAGTGAGTTTGATTTTCACAACTCATTCGCTTCTAGTGACCTATGGGCGTCATTAGTGATTGAGTTAAGGACACTAGATAGAGAAGCTGTATGTTGACAGGGGGCCTTTGTAATTGCTTCCTGTGTTGGGCTGTTGTTTGTTTGTTTCTCGTTTCCAAACACATACATTTTCCTTATTGTTTCTGACACCTGTCAGCAAAAAGCACAGCCTTGTGTATCTGCTGCCATCCCCAACCAATGTGCAGGGAAACGTCCCTGCCTGCACTGTGGGAACTGTGCCAGCAATTCCAAAGATCAGGCAGGGAAGACAGATAATGCAAATAAATCATAGCACAAAGGAGGACTCTCCCTGCAAAGGCTGGTGCCTTTAGCCTCATCTAGACCAACAAGAGTCAAAGGTTAATGCAGGTGTCACTTGAAAGGTAATTTTCTATTGATTTGCAAGTAGGTCCCTGACCTACTGACCTTGGTGCTACGGGAAATAGGAGTTCTCCTGGAGCAACATATGTGCAGACAAATGCATTATTTACTTTGGTAGTCCCTGTAGAATTTATAGGCCCAGGCAGGACCAATATAGATAACCTAAGGTATGTGGTAGCCCTTGTAAAGGTTTGTGTTTCACGCTTAAATATTTGGGCAGCGAAATAGCAACCTTGATTATAATTTGACATAAGGAAACCTCAAGGGCACTCTCCAATTTCTACATCCTCTTACAGGTGATAAAAACCACCCATAAATAATTTTTACTCAGTGCCTCAGGAGCTGCTTGCAGGGTTCGGCTCAAGACGGGCTGGACATGGTTGATGTTGTGCCAGGGTGTAGCTCCGCTTGCTCCTCTGGAGAAGTTCCTGGTGTGCACAGCAGGAGAGGCTGGTCAGGCCTGGACAAGGAGCACACGGCAGCGGTTCTCCACGTTGCTGCTGGTGGGGGTCACGTTTTGGAAGAGAAGCACCTCCGGAGGCTCAGCTGTGAGCACTAGTCCCCGGCTGGACAGGTTGTCTGGAAGCAACGGCAAACCTTCTGTGGTTTGGCCACAGATTGGAAACTGAGTTGTTGGAAATTTTCCTCCTCTTTCTTCAATAGAAAATTAGGGAGCTTTTTAATGAACGACTGAAAACCTCAAAGGCTTAGCACAGGGAGATGGCGGCGGCTCTCCCTGGGGATTGTAATTATGCCTCACTCTCCCTCTGCGTGCAGTGCCATCGATGATCCATGATTCAGAGCTGATCAGCCAGGAGATAACACCTGCAGGGAGCTCACTTCCCAGGAAACACGAAAGGGTGTAGGACTTGAGAGGCAGCAGCAGATTTCCCAGCTCAGAGAGACTTAGGTTTGCAAACAAAAAGTGAGTATTTTTAGTGGCTGGAAGGACAAGGAGGAGAGTGGGGGAGAAACAAGGAACACAGCCATGTGCAGCATAAATTCAATGGGCACTTGCCCATCCTAAGCACTATTCTCTCCCCTGCAGCCGGGCAAGGCAACTAATCATGTCAGGACCCCACCACGCTTCTTAGAGCTGTGCTCAGCAGTCCTCCTGCTCCTGTTCCTGGTGGTCCCATGCAGCCCTATGTACTCCTGTGCTTGTCCAGGCTGTCCCCTCCCTGGTGTCCCATGCAAAGGGACCACCTCTGCAGCCACCAGAAACTGCAATCTTGGGTACATGGAAAACAGCACAGGAGTTGGGGGTTCTTCTCCACAAATGGGTGGTATCAAAGCTGGCAGAGCTGTTTCTGTCATTTCCTAGCACCTCTGGATGCTGCTGAGGGTAAGGCTCAGGGGTGGAGATGCTGCAGAGTCTCCTTGGCCTGCTTGGAAGAGCTCAATGGATCTGCCAACTAGGGGAATCCAATTCTCAGCCTCCCACAGAAAGACTCTCAGAGGTTTCTTTTCAGCTCTGCTTCCCACACCCCACCCCAACCCAGTTCTCATTCCCAGTTCCTCTCCTGTTGCTTCCCACTCCCAGAGCCTTGATCTCCCTGCCAAGCCCGGTCTCCTCCAGCAGGCTGCTAGCTGTCATCCTGCTGCCCCACACCGCCTTCTGCCAGCGATGCATCCAGGCCTGCCCCAAAATTTGGGGCACAAGAACCTGGCAATTGCACCTTGACCCACCCAGGCTGGGAGTCTATCACAGCCTGGGGACACCTTGCCCAGGTATGACTCAAGCTGCTCATTACCTGCCAGGGCTGCCAGGCAGGCAGGGCATTATATACCTGTGTTCTGAGCTGGCTTCCCGGGAGACCCAATTTCACACAAGGATTTCAGGTGGATTTCGGTCTTAGCACATCCTGGTGGTGGTTGCAGCGGCAATCCAGCCGGGCCTTTTCCTACCCACTGGGAAAGCAAAATGCTGCAAGTCTGGGGTTCCCTTCTCCCCTTTGCACTGTGCTGTTTCTCTCCCACCACCACACGCACCTCTGCTCTGCAGGGCAAGTCTTGCATTGGACTTTTTCCTGGTAGAATCCAAGCTGAGGCACCTTCACGCTTGTTTACAGGACAGTGGTGTCACCCCAGATATGACAAGCCATGGTCGCAATGCTGGAAGATATTGATGCTCCCAAAGCTCCTCAGCTCCCTGGTGGAGCAGGAGGGAGAAGTGCTCAGTGGAGCTCCTGCCTGATCCAGCAACATTGGCTTTGGCAAGGTCACCCCCTTCGCCTCCCAGCTGGGAACATGGGTTATGTGACAGCCCACCTGCAGCACTGCTGCTTGCCTGGCACAAGAACTGCCTTAAACAGCCTGGCAACCGCAGGCAGCCCACAGGGCACGGATTGCCCAGCCCCGGAGGTGTTACCCCATCTGCTAGTCTGAAATGCTACAGCACCAGGTGTGGGACCTGCGAGGAAGCTGCTGCAGGAACGCTGTGAAATAAACACTACGCCTTCCCTGCTCCTGTCCCTCCAGATGAGGGACACCCTGCGGGATGCAGGATGCTGAGCCAGCATCCACCAAGGACCATGGCCAGGATGTGCCCCTGCCTGCATCCATGTGGCAGGATTCATCCCCCTTCTGCCAACAGGCAAAGGAGCAACACAGATTGGATTTTACAGAGGAAGAAACCAGAAACGGAGAGGTTTAACCACACTGCTTTTCCTGAGTTGCCCAGTCCCTGCAGAGGACCAAAATGAATCCAGGTTTAGTCTGGGCTGGATTCTCCTGAGTTTTTCTCCCCTAGCTGCACAGCAGCTGATCCATATGCTGATGCTGTTTCTTGGTTGCTGCAAGTAAATGGTATTTACCTGCAGAAAGCAATCTCTGGGAAAAGCTATTTTTTATTAGGACAGGGAAAAAAAAAAAAGAAAAAAAAAACAAGCAAAGAAACAAACAAAAAAACCCACAACAACTCTAGAACAGGCAAGTTTAAACAAAGCTGTTACCAAAGGCAACTCTTCTCTGACTCTGTAGCCTACAGTAGGTCTGTGCCACCACAGAGAGAGTGGCACTGCTAAAGCCAAGGATCGAAAGAAGTGCAAAAATGCATTGGCAAGGCAGCAAATATTCCCACCTGGAGACCTTGCAAACCTGCCACAGCCAGGCTCTGCCTAGCTCTGCAGCAGGGGAAGGCACTGACTGCTTTCAAAATGGGGTCTCCTCCCATATTCTCATGGACGATCTTTGCAGCCCTCCTTTTGTAATGCTGTCCTTTTCCCTGACACAGGGGGCACTTGTGCCAGCTCCTCTGCAAAGGCCAAGTGAGGTTGCATGTGCAAAACCAGGGCATCTTTTAACAGCCCACACCAACAGGAGGTGGGTGAGGTAGAAAACTCACTGCATATCCCTCCCTAAGAAAAAAAAAAAAAAATAAAAAAAATAAAAAAAAATATATCCTATAGCCTTTGAACCTTTTTACATGCATAAGCCCAGGCTGCAAAGCATGGGGATGCTGCTGGGTACTTTTAGGGGCTGATGGCTGCTCCTCCCCGCACAAACTCCCCCAGATGCTGCCGAGGAATGGAGCAGCAGTTGGTTATTATTTTTAGCCCCCCGTCCACGTGGTCTGAGGATCAGATGCACATTCCCAGATGCTCATTCCACAGATGCCGAGATCCCCCCAGCCCACACCGTGTGGATGCAGCGAGCTGTGGCAGTGCCAGTGGTAATGGTGGGGACCGGTTATCCGGATCCCCCTGCCCCACAGTGGGGTGTACCCACACGTACATGTGCACACACACACCACCTGCTGTGCTCAGGAAGCCTCCACTGAAACAGGCTTTCTAGGAAAATGGAATAAATACAGGCAAGGAAGTCAAACTGAAGCCGTGCATCAGGGCATGTGTACGCTGCCATGTGGCTTGCATCCCCCGCAGGCTTCGGCCTGCTGGAAGGAGAAGGCCCCGGGGCAGCCCTGCTGGGAGGTGTTGTGACACAGGACATGGACAACATGAGTCCTGCCTGGCTGTCAGAGGCAACACAAGATCCAGTGGCCGCTATCTGAAGCCAGACCAGTGCAGATTAGGCCTAAGGTGCCTTGCTGTCAGGAGGCCAATTAACCACAGCCCTGGAGGCCATGGTGGATTCTCCACTGCTGGCAAAGGCCCTGCTTGCATTTGGGCGTATTTCTGAAGGCTCTGCTCTTGTTCAGGTGCAAATATCCATCTTGCAGAAGCACTGGTAGGGGGTAGGCCTGAGGGCAGCGCTCCACAGGCGGCCAGCAGCACTGGAGCATTTGTACTGGTGTCAGCTCTGGCATCAGCCAGGATTTGGGCTGGCACCAACACCAAGAAGCCTTGGCAATAAGGCCTAAGGTACCAGAACTCTTCTGGCCTCCATGGTGGATGTCCAGCAGCCTTAAAACCGATGACAGGACACAAGGAGCACGAGGATACAAGGTAGGCCGGCCCCTGCTGCCATGCGCTGGGTGCCCAAGTTTGAGCACTGTAAGAATGTGGTGACTTTGTTTAGGGAAAATGGTGTTGTCTTGCAAAGGCTTTTCTCCTGGCTTCTGTCCCTTAAGCTAGTTTCTGACTGGTAGATAGCTATGGCGTGAATCACCTTCTTTGTGCCTCAGTTTCCCTGACTACAAACTAGCTGAGAGACTGTGCTCGTTGTCATTTATTCAGTCATAGTGCTCCTGAGGGAGGAGGGGAGGAGCTCTCTGAAGCAAACCTGGAGCCTTAATGCCCACAACCTTCCAGGGGCGAAGCCTCACGGCTCTTGATATCACACTTCTTACCAGCACAGTCATCTTGAGAGAGTTGTTGCGAGACCCAGAGAGGCTGCAAGCCCACGGACAGCCAGCGGCTGTGACCGCAGCTCATTGCTTTGTGCTGTGCACCTCCCTCCAGCTCTGCTTGTCCCTGGTGCATCCCGACCCCCAGCACCGGCTGGAGCAATCGCCATGGGGCTGTGGGGTTGTGGGGTTGTGGGGCTGTGGGGCAGGCTCTGGGAGTACTGGCCATGCATACTCCAGAGGCTCTGCATAGCCAGCCTGAAAGGAAAGGGGGAGAAGGGGAAAGAGATTTTTGATTACTTAAGCTTCAGGCTTTTGGCAACCCACAACATCTCTGGGGAGCGGGTAATCCTTTCCTAGACCCAGCAGTATCTCGGCATGTAGAGGGGAGCCCTGTCATAACCCTCACCAGGGCATGGCGTTCTTCCCATAACAAAACTTGGACACACTCAGGCTATTAAGCAGAGGAAACGTTCGTTGCTTTTATTAATAACCTTAAGAGCCCCGTGCCTTCTGTTGTTTAGCAGTAAACTCGCAGCCCCACACAGAGAAGATTTGCTGATGATCCCTCCGCTTCCCAGTAGACTCTTTTGAAACGTACAGCACCATTTCCTGCTGAAGTTCGGTAATTCCTGAATTACTGTGGAGGCCCCAGCCCCAGGCTCTCCCTGTCTGTGGGTCTGGAGCACTCTCCTCTGCTGTAAAGGACAAAGAGGGGATCAGGCTTTTCTGCCTAATCTCCTGCACAGCAAACAAGAACCACAAATATTGTTAAATAATCTCATGAAAAAAAATCTGGTTACTACTCCAGCCCTTACAAAGCATTTCCCTGTGCCCACCGCTGCCCTTTAAACTCCAAACAGCTAAAGTGGGACCTGCTTTCCTGGCTGAAGACAGAATTGATTTCCTCTTTGTTTGTTATTGTGTCTGGTAGCCTTCTATCCGTAAAACTTGTGTACCCATAGACAAACACACGCAAACACATTCAGAGACCTCCTGTCCATGCCAAATCCCATCCCTCCTTCCAGAGAGAGCTGTGGGCAACAGTGGTTGCGTTACCCTGAGGCTGGGACAGCTGGCTTCAAGCCTGGACTCTATCCCAGATCTGCAGGAGTCACTTTTTCAATGCTCCATGCCTCAGTTTCTCTGATGGGAGCAAAGGAACAGCGATTCTGATCTCCTTCACAAAATGCTCCCAGATCTATAGACAAGAAGAGCTGAGCTGTGGCGGTGGTATCAGAGCCTCCCTATTCCATCATTATTTTGCATTACTTTGATGCCCTTGAAATCAAAATATCGCTCTGTGATTTCATTAGTTTTCAGGGAGGATATCAGCAATCTTTCTCAAGTGCGTGCATGCGTCAGGTGAGGGGCTGAGGGTGGTGGAGGTTACCTGAGATGAGTATTAATGACTAACAGCTTCAAGCTCAGACACCAGAAGTGAGAACATCTAAATCTAGATCGAGGCACTTAATTAGACTTTTATTAAACTTCCTTCAGCACATGGGCAAAATTCTCCCTAGCTTTGTGAATCTTATAATACTAAAAAATATGTTGCCCTTTCACACCTAGGAGCATGTTACTCCAACTTTGCTGCAGGTTGAGTTGGTATTCAAGGAGCAGTACTGCACAGTTTCCAGCTCCCTCTGGGCTCATTTAATTGCTCACACCACTAAGATTTAGGCACACTACCAGTGGTGTTTTGGTGGATCAAAGTCCTGATGCAATCAATGTCTTTGCAGGGCCAGGCTGTCAGCTGGCCATTTTTGGCTACTCGTTTCAAGGCGAGCAGCCTGCTTTGCACTGGGATCTTTGCACAGCTCCGACCCAGAATGTGTGAACGCAGAGGATGGAGATCCCTGCTGCAAGCTGCTGGGGAGCCCAGCCCAGTCAGGACTCACATTCCCCCGCATTTTGTCCCTGTGCCTTTGGTAATCAATATATAAACCCTCATTTAGCATGGCTCAGGCAGGTGGTCCTCTTGTCTTCTTGTTGCCATGGCCCTGCCTGAGATAACACACAGAAATAATAACATTAAAACCCTCTAGCATCACTAAGCAGCTGTAATAATTAATCCTTAGCACTCAGCCCTACATTTTACACTTTCAAGACACACGGTGACATTCCCTGACTGTGCTCGCATGCCCTGCTGCTCCTAAGAGAAACTCTCTATTGCATGCTCTGTTATAGAGGGAATGAAGGATAACACGTCCATGGGCATCCATGCATTTCGGTGCACCAGATGGGAATATGGTATTATGGTCTGAACAGTTTGCTGTCCTTGAGTGGCAGTCACAGTGTTCCCTGATTCACAGGACGCTGGAAAGCCGCCAGGTCAGCAGCGAGCGTGCAGCTGGGTCTTGCAAATTTGGGTGGATTAGACCCAAGGGCTCCTCCGGAGAGCTAACCGCGCTTGCTGGGATTGCTCTGCCTTTCTTGTCTGTTGCGCCAAGAGGGGAAGATACATTATTCTGGACCCGTGGTGGGACAGTGCCCCAGCCGTGATAGCCAGGCTGGGCTTGGCACTTCTAGAGACCAAACCTCCTCGGAGGCAGGCTGGTTGTGTGCTGTGAGTGGCAGCATGGGGCAGCAGCAGAGCTGGGGTGGCCCCGTAGGACCTGGTCCTGGAGCTGTGCTCACAGCAGCCAGAAGCACACACTCTTTTCCTAGACCATGGCACAAGTCTTTAAATATGTGCTCAGCTTTGAGCTCGGGAGCAACCTACTGCAAAACGGTGCTGGCTTCAGGAGCCTTATCTCTGCTTAAAGGTCAGAGCATGCTTAAATGCCTCAATGGTTTGAGACCTTAGCATTCTCAAGGAGGTAAATTAAGAGCAGCCATCCTTTCCAGCAAAGCAAACCCTGGAGAAACGGATTCTTCTTTCACTTCTGCCTAGTCTCTTTGCTGAGTTAAACTGGACATGCTCTGAATCTGTGCTGTGGCAAGTGGAACAGGACTCCGGTGCTTCTCTGTGCACCACAGGAACAGCTGGGGAAAAGGGACTGGGCCAAACTGGAATACCTCTGCACCGCCAGTAGCGATCCAATGCCATCCTCTGTGAAAGATGCCGGCATCTCGTGGGCTCTGACACCCTGGGGATGGCACAAAATGTACTTCATCTCCCAAGGCTTGGGGACCTGAAGGTCATGAGGTCGGGGTACGGGCAGCTTGAGGTGACCGGGTGCCGACCAGCACTCACCACCCAAGACACCCCGTCCTGCCTCCCCCCCAGCAGGGAGCTATTTTGAGGTCCTGTTTTGATCTCCTTTGCATGTCAGTTACACTATTTCTGAGCACATTTATTTTTATTGTTTTCCGGTGGTGAGCTCGTCGCCCGGTGCTCTCGCCTTGATCTTTTCCACTTCCTCTCACTTTCATGCCTCTCTTTCCCCACCGGGCGGGTGGGACGGGTGCTGGTGTCAGAGGCAGAGGACGAGCCGTGCCCCCCCCACGCTGCCACCCCCGATGGAGACTCCCGGGGCGGTGGGAGCCGGGGGGACCGCGTGGGTGCCCTCGCCCTGCCGCCTTTACCACCCTTACCTGTTTCCAGCTGCCACGTGGGGGAAGAAGTGTTGACTCATGAGTTGTCACAATGTAGGTTATGGTTAGGCAGATGAGTAAAACTTCTCCCAGCCAGCGCGGCGCTGCGGAAGGGAAGGGTTTGCTCTTTTCTCACCCAGTTCCAGAAACAGTGAGACTAGCCGGGCTCTTCTGGAAGGGGCCCTTGGGTGCCAGCATCAGCTCCCTGCTGAGGAAACCCAGCTCCCACCTGGGAAGCTGAACTTCTGTTTTGGGTTGGTGACTGAAATCTGATATTCTTCATCCAAAAATAGGGGGGAGCATAGATGCTTGGCAGCTGAAAAGGAGAGAGAAAGAGAAGGATGTCTCCTGAACCTTTTCCGGGAGAACCTACTTCTCAGCACCATCATTTTTATTTTGTTCAGGGTATAATTTGCCTCCACAAGTCTTCAACAAGACTTAAAAAAAAAAAAACCAGACAACTAATTTTTAAATACAAAAGCCCTTAAATCTAGGCAGGTATTGATACCAGATCTGCCACAACCTTCACCTGCGTTTGACACTTGTGGAAGAAATGCACACGTGTTACCTGTTACAGCACACGGAGCTGTGCTTTAACAGGGCTTTATTGGAGCAGTGCCCGTGGTGGTATTCAGCAGGGGATGTGACACATGATCAGCATCCATATTCCTACAGGGATGGGGTAAAAAACCAAGTGATCTGATGCCAGGGCACACGGAGGTGGCCAGCTGAAGGCCAGAAAGCAAGCAGTGATCCGGGGGAACGGTGCGCACCTGGGGCCGAGCCAGCTCGCACGCGTGTTAATGAACGCCCATGGATTCAGCACAGCAGAGAGAGCTGCAGTAATAACGAATCACTTACTGCTGATATTGTACCATCTGAAGCGAGGGCTTCCTCTCCAGATAGGCTCTTGCCTTCCTGCGGGGCAGCTGGGATCAGCCTTTTGGGGAGCTGAGCGAGCAGCACCTGTGCGTGCAGTACCGGAGCCAGCCCCTGCAGCCCCCAGCTCCTCCTGACGGCCAGCAGCTCCCGCAGAAGATGCCCCTGGGCAAGTGCTGGCCCTCGGCTGCAGCCCACACGCAGGCAGCTGAGTAGTGAGCAGTCAGGTGCCAAGTCCCCAGACACTCCAGTTAGGGTCAGCAGTCCAAAGGGTCAATTGGAGATAAGCTGCTTATCGTTCCCAAGGCTTAGTTTCTCATTTATAGCTGCAGGGAAAAGCAAGGACACCTGCAGCAGGGAAAAGCAAGGAGGAAAGGGAAGAAGCATCCCGTGGTGCTCAGACATAACAGTATCAGTCACATAAGTGGTCAGGTAAGATAGCAGGAGGGAAGGGGATTTTGATTTACTCAGGTGTAGTTTGGACAGTCTGACCAGTGAACCTCTTTCTCCTCCACTTCAGCCTAGATAGGACTTCACAGAGAGCATCAGCTGCCTCCCCTTCCCTGGGAACACTGACTGGGTGCGTGCTGCCCTGCCCCAGCCCATGCACTGCCCTGCCCCATCTCTGCCTCTCTGAAAGCTGTCCAGCTTCTGCTGCCACAATTTCCACCAGAAGCCCTGAACCCCTTCCCACTCACTGCCTCCCTTCACCCCGGACCGCCTTGTCCTCTTTGATTTTGGCAGCTCAGACTGCCCCAGGCACTGGTGTGAGCGGGGAGCCCGGGGTGGCAGGGATGTGGAGACGTGGGGGCATGGGGACATGGGGACGTGGGGACATGGGGACATCATGGGGACATGGGGACATGTCTCAGAAGAGCAGCAGGGCTGAGTGGCGAGCTCGCCCACGCCCCCCAACCCCACACGGGTGAATCTGCCTCTCACTTTTTCCATGTGTGAAATTCACACACAGAGAGAAAGAGGTTTCAGGAAATTTCTGCTCCTCTCAAAATCACTTCTGATTTTTCTAGTAAAAGCGTCTGCCAGCCTCCGGCCGCCAAGTTCTTTTTTTTTTTTTTTTTTTAATACATATACGATTCAAGCTGCGTTGGCTCCACTCCTGAAGTCTGGCAGGTGCTCGGTGACATATGTTCTGTGATAAATGTTTATTACATAAGTTCATTCAAGCTAACATGGATTTTGAGATACAGTCAGCTCTCATTATACAGCTTGCCTTCAAAGCTCGGTGTCCAGATTATGCCTTTTCTTGTACAGATGTCTCCCAGGGCTTGTCTGCTCCTTCCCTGATTTAGCCAAGCCTTGATTGGTTCATCAAGGTAGTTAACGAAGGCAGGCCGTCCGACCTGGGGGAGGGGAAAGGGAGCAATTATAACTTCAGCTTGTTCCAGCTCATTACGTTAATCACTGTGTATCGTATTTGATGAAAACACCACTCTCCAACCATTAAAACTCAGGCTCTGCCATCACTCAGAGGCAAAGGGCCTGGTGTCACCCGGCCCAAACACCGGTCCTGCCCGCGAGGGGAATGGCATCAGGTTGTTACTGCCTCTGCCAGAGAAATTGCCCCCGATCCCTGCTCTTTCAGGACCGTGGACACATTTCACACCGTCTGAGATTCCCGAGTGTGTTCACCTTCATCCAGGTTGTGCTAAAAACTTATTATTATTGTCTAACCTTTTAAAAATAAATTCCAGTCACTCTGTGGGCTGTTCTTTGGAAAGATGAAATCACAAGTGCTACAGCACGAAATCCTAGGCATCCTGTGCAAGTCCAGGGGAGTGCTGCTGTCGAATATATCCTTTTAATGAGCGTCGAATGGCAAAGCATCAGGATAAATACTTTGCTTTAGATTAGGAGATTGGGTATGGTAAAAGCCAGAGCTGCCTTTGAGCTGCCCCTCGTGTCCCTGGGTCTGAGCCTCTGTCAGGGCTTCACGGAGTCCCAAATTCATTTTGCTGACCAGGTTTTGGCAAGGATATATGCATGCACGTGTCCGGGAGCAGCGCAGTGTGCCATCCTGGGGAAAGAAAAAGAAATGTAGCCCTGGTTTTCCATGGGCAGTGATCTCGCTGTTTGCTCTCAGAGATCCAGCTGATCCTGCATGTTATCGCTCTCGATGTGACAAATTCTTGTGCAAACTGGATGATTCACGTAACATTTTGCAAAGGTCTCGTGACTCCGGACTCTGTGGCGAGTCTGACCTTGCTGAGACACGGCCGGGCTTTGGAGGGCACAGCAGCAGCAGATGTGACATTTTCTCATAGGATCCCCTTACCTCTGTGGGCACAGGGACAAGAATGTCAGGACCATCTATAGGCAGCAAAGGCTCTGTGCAAGGCACGGCCCTTTGCCAGGATGAGCCTCTCCAGTGAGGATTTTGGAGCTCAGCGAAGGGGAAAGCAGGCAGTGTACTCTACACTTGATCAGTTAAGGCCAGCAGCAAGAATAATCATTTTCTAGTCAACACATGTGTCTTATCTGACAAATTCTGAAGCAAATGCACCATGGGCTGGCTGTTGCTAAATGTCTGCGCCACCCTGGGTCCGCAGCCCATTCGTTCGGCTGATATCTCCCATTTGCTGGCCAAGCAATCTTAGTCAGAAGCAAACAAAACCAAAGACGCGGCAGACCTGCAGATGGGAGGGTTTACAGTTAGGGGACAGCACTGGGGTATGACGTGTGGTTTGAGTTATAATGTATGCCTGGGTTATTATGGTTGAAGTGGCACGGGGGTTTAATACAGCTGCGTCCGATGCTATGCCAAGCCTTCACTGAATGCATCAGTTTTAGCAAGATGTGTGAATATTATTCAAAGAATCTAAAGTTGAACTTGCTGAGCTGTAAATCTCGGAGACCAACGTGTACTGCAATTCCAGGACGTCCCGAAGCATGCCGGGGAACAGGAGAAATGTGGAGGACGTCGTCCTTAGAGTGCTTGGGATCAGAAATGCGGAGCGGCAGAGATCAGCTGTCTCTGCTCGTGCTTTGCCTTGGGCTGACTGTAATCAGCCTCATGTTTCAGAGGTGTGGAAGGGGTAAAATCTGGCGTACAGAAAAGAGAGGATGCAAAAAGGAAGAAAGGAGCATTGAGGGGAAATTAACATCACCAAAAACCCCGGTCTAGTCTGGTTTCTCTAGTGTCTTTGGGAGGAATCGGCTACACAATGTGTGGTAGAGAGCATGTGGGAAATATCTCCCACATGCAGAACAGCAGAACAGCAATTAACATGCTTTTTTAATTGGCATGGGCCAAAACTCCCCCTCCCTGTCTCTTGGAGCGAGCACAGCTGGCCTGGGCGGCCATCTCAGATGGACACGGCCAAAGCAAGGGGTCAGGAGATGTGCCCCGAGTTGTCCCTTTTAGAGGATTCCCTCAGAAAAGGCTGTGGAAAACAGCAATTTAATGTGGGTAAATTCCCAGCTGGGAGGCACTGGCTGGGCTTGAGGGGCAGCCCTGCGGGGTCAGGGTTCTCTGCTGGGACAGGAGTGTGCTGGAGCAGCAAGCAGTGGTGAGGTGGGACAGAAACCTCTTTGGAGTCTAAATGGTTTTGTGTAGCCTGGGATTGAGTAAGAGCTCTGAAAATAGTAAAGCAGCACCCCAGAAAGGGATGGCCTTTCTCTCCTATGAACTTCTCCTGCCAGGCTGCAGCCCTCTTTGCTGTAACCTGTGTCCAACCCCTAGAGAAGTCAGGAAGCACCTGCGGTAGCATTTGCATGCCCTGCAAGGGTTTTGTGGCAGGGACTGTCCTTTGGTGGCTTGTGCTGGCAGCCTTCAGAGCCGGGGGTCCTGGCCAGGGCACACCTGCAAGGCGAACCTTAACAAATGGGTGCCCGTCGCAGCCACTCGGAGACGAAGCATCTCATCTCTGGCTGGGCAGATGAGTCAGACCCAGAGCAAATTAGAGTTAGTTTGGGTGGAAGTGTGATGTGAGTGTCTAGCCATCACTTGTGGGGAGGGTAGATCACATCGCTGCAGCTCCATTAAGAATGACGCAGCTACTCTCCACCCGTGGAGAATTTGCCCCAGACCTTTTTAGTCAGCTCCTCTGGGTAATTTGATTTCCCTCCGCATTAAGGACACTGATGGTTACAAGTGCCTTAAATACCAACGTGAGCCACATACCAGTGGAAGCGATGGTTTTGCATCTGCTGCCATCCAGCCCCTCTGAGCAATGCCTGATCAGCAGCCTGCTTTCAGAGCACCCTTCCCTCCAAAAGAGCAGCCACTGTGCTGAAAGTAGAGCTAGAGATCACTCTTCAGAGAATCAATTAACCTGACAGCTCTGATCCTCCGGGGGGATGACATTAGCACGGTGGCTATCATCAGTCATTCTGCTGCCGAGGGCTCCCTGATCCACAGGTGTTGGAGTACTCTCCATCCTGGGATGGGTTATTTGGAGCATTTTGACATCCTGAGATCTGGGAATCCCAGTCTAAATTATTCAGGAGAGACAGTGAGGAATGAGACTGAGAAAAGCACCACCGGAGATGGATGTGTCTTCAGGGTTTGCAGAACCACTCACCTGTAGAGTGCTCCAGCTCACTGGGAGCTGAGATTAAGTTCACAAGCCTTAACGGACTGTAAATGAAAAGCAGGAGGTTGGTTTGGTTGGGTTGGTTTTCCAGAGGGTCCGGGATTCAGGCTTTTTTGTTGAACAGGCAGCTGTGTTCTCTTTTAGGCACGAAGCAACCCCTTCTGTTGTCTCCCCCATAAACAGGTCAGGGTCAAGTTGCACCTTGGGGTGAAATTTTCCAAATCTTCCTTGTGGAACCTCTGTCTCTGGGATGCCCAGGCAGAGCTGGCAGGAGTGGCCTCTCCTCTGGAGATCACTGGGCACCAGGTCTCTGACTGCTGCAACCCTGAAGCTCCCCCCAGAGAGATGCCCCAGACACAGAGCCCCTCAAACTTCCCATCACTCCTGGAACGCTGGCATGGCTCTACTGCAAGACTGATTTTGTTCTCTCCCAGACCTTTTCCCCTGATCATTCAGCCCCATCCTCCAGTCCGTCTTTTGGTCTGCTGCTCAGTGGATTCTGCCCTCGTGCACCTTTGTTTTGTGCCTTTCCTATTCAGGATGTGGATGCAGGAATCGGCCAAGACGCAGCTGGTGGTGGGTTTGACACAAAGTCATCTGAGTTCCCTTGCCCCTGCCAGTTACCGGTGTTGCGGCAAAAGACGGGGTGCTCACGGTGACTGTGGCCACTGCTACTGACGGGAAGACCAGAAGGGAGCACTCCTTCTGTCACAACATTGCCACTCGTGCTCACAGCAAGCAAGTCACTGCGTGTTGTCGGGCTGTTTCTCGCGCCTCTCCCTCGTCTCAGCGATGTGGAGGTGCGCACTGAGCACCCTGCATCCAACTGCACTGCCCACAAAGGGTGTCTGGGGGTTGACCAGAGGAAAAACACCCTCCTCGGGAAGAGCCGATGTGGCTGAGAAGTGATTTTGTCAGAGTTGCTTGGTTAAGCATGTGGAGACAACTGCTCAGGGTCAGCCATGGATAATGAGCCTTCAGATGACAAATCACAGTCCTTGGCTGTACGGTAAGGGGTGTATGCTCCCGGCATGCTCTCTGCGAATTATTGCAATGGCAGCACTCACTTCCTTTCTCTGGGAAAGAAACAAGAGCAAAGCAAGCAAGAACTAGCAGCAGATGGTCCCTCCTGTGCCCAGATCGTTCCAGCCAAAACAAATCTACATCCCCAGCTGAAGGGAAGGGTACAGGAATAGCACAGGAGTGTGACTCAGATCCAGTGACTCAGACAGCAAGGCGAAGGGAGGGAGGGAGGGGGAGAGGCAGAACCTGGCGCAAGAGCCTCTTACGGATGACAGTGATTATTGCTATTATTCCAGCGAGTGCTTGCGGGCACCGACAACTCTCACTCCTGCTCCTGTTCTCATTTTTTGTGTGTGTGTGTTTTTTTTTTTCACCGTCTCTCTCTCCTTCTTCCCTTTTTGTGGGTAAGCTGTGAGCAACCCCCTCCGCATCTTTATCTGTTTGTGAGCTGGTAAATAGCAGGCCAAACACTTGTGTGCCAGATATCAGATAGGCTCAGCTGTTTGCATGCCAGCGGAAAATGCCACATGCCCGTCCTCCCTCCGCCGGGGCAGCGGCGTGCGAGATTCCAGGCATGGTCCTGGTCTCGCCTCTCCCCTCCCTTCCTCCTCCAGCAGCTCTTTCTCCCCACAACAGTCATTGTGTCAAACAAGGATGATGTTTGCCCAACCTCAGCAAGTCAGATTTTGACTAATGAGCTCAAGTGCTGAACTGTTGGTGTTATTCTGTCAGAGCTGCCGGGCAGGTCAGGTTAGCTACTGCCACTTACTCATGCGTAAAATGTTTTTATGGCCCTTGGTTTTGCCACGGGGGGATGGATTCACGTCTTGATACCCCTTAGATGCTAAGAAAGGCTTTGCAAAGCTCCTGAAAAGCATTATCACTGGAAAAACTAGGCCATTGGGTGAGATCATGCATTAAGCACTAGGGGCTGGCTGAACAATCTGTCCCAGAAACCACCCTTGGATTAGTGCTGGGCTGTGCTCTGGCCCTTGGCACGGGCACAGGTGGGACGAAGGGCCCAGATCCTGCCTGACCGCATTGGAGGAGAATTCCCCTGCGGTGCAGAGCTTCCTGCCTCCTCAGGCACCCCGCTCCCGGGCACGGGGCCTCTGGGGAGTGGGCAGCAAGTCCTGGGGGAACCCCAGCTCTGCTGAGCACCAGCAGCACCTTCGTTTCTCCATCCCAGGTCATCTTCTCTGTGCCTTCCCCATCCACCACCAGGCAGAACTTGGAGGGCTATGGTTTGTGTTGGACCCACAACTTCTTGATGCTAACCCCATTGAATGGCATCTCTCCCGTGGTGATATGAGTGCTGATGCTGTTGTTGTATAGTGTTGGTGGTGCCGACCACCTTCAGCAGTGTGGTTGGCACACACAGCTTGTGCTGCAAGCTCAAGTCAATTGGGATCTTCAGAAGAGCCTACTTGGCTGGGAAACACTGGTCCCATTGACTTTCAGCTAAGTCAGGGACCATAAATTGAGTAGATTGCAACTGTAACGGGTATCCACAGACATTTTGGGTTTCATGGGTGACCAGAACGAGAATACCATTCTTCGAGGGTGCAGAGGTGCTTGAATATCCCATCCTTTCTCCCGAAGTGAGTCCCATGACTTGCACAGTGCCTGTGGACCCAGCAGAGCTGGCTGCGGACTTACAGCTTACTCATCATGAATGCAGACATCGGCACCAGAGCCCTAAACCAAAGGCTCCTCGGGGACAGAGCCAACACACAGACATGAGCATGTGCCGACCCACGCATTACTCACCAGCTAGCAAGGGCTTCAGAAAGCCCTACGGTCACTGGCCCCACCAACACATCGTGTGTCTGGGCTGGGGGAAATGGCCCAAAACTGAAGGACCACTGGGCTTGGAGGGTTTTCTCTTTGGGCTAGCAGAGACGGAGGGCAGACTGTTAGAGTGAGGTTGCTTGCCGAGGGGCATCAGCCTGAGGTATTTGGAGGGAACTGGTATGTAGAATTTATAAACAAAAATATATAGACATGATTATATAAACTATACAGATATTTTTAACTTTGGTACCACTCTGGGCTGAATTTAACCGAACAGGATACAGGAGGTAAAACATTCTTCATGGCTACATGAACAACTTCCCCCTTCTTTGCATGTGTTGGTGAGGCCTCAACCCATTATAGACCATGGCAGTGCTATATTTTCACATGTATAATGTGCTGTGTTATTTTTTTCTTTAAAAAAAAAAAAAAGTGATTCAGCAGTAATGCAGACTGCATGCACGTGTGGTAACTCAAGGGGAACTTTAACGTAAAGCCCCTTCTCCCCAGTTACCCCTCCAGTCCTGCTATGGGCATGAAAATTCAGCATGTTTTCTATTCCTGTCCCCCTTGTATAACACTGTTCGGGATGAACTCCGTAAAGCATGCGGGAAGGACAGCTCCCAGATCCTAGGGTCAGTCAATCGAACTCTTGCTGTCCATGATGGGAGAGGAGCAAACCTGCTGTTCCCAGCCCAAGCCGATGCCTTGGAGGCATAGCCTTTACGAGCGCGTATACTAATGCATGCTCTGATGCTGTATCTGCCACACTGTTGTTATACCCAGAGGCTGTTTCTGGGGGAAAGTTTGCGTGACCTAGATACAATCTTGTGGTTCTTGCAGGGAAGATAGTGTCTGAAGTCAAGATGCTCAGGTGGGAATCAGCAGTTATTCTATGCTAGGCTCTGACATGGGCTTCCTATATAAGCTCACTAAACAACTCTGGGGTTCCTGGGGTGCTAACTAGGGTGACACAGTGCACTGTGCAGATGAACAAGGCATTTCTATATGTGGAGTGGATTGGTACCTGAGGCTCGGAGGGTTATGATGAGGGGGAATCATTAGACTGTGTAATCTGACCCACGGAGCGCAGACCAATTGTTTGTACCTCGCTACCCCTTACCCAGTGCTCAGTGACTTCTGCTTGCCTAAAGCATCTCTTCCAGAAAGGTGTCTAGTCACGATCTGCAGATATCAAGAGGAGAGCCTGCCCCTCCCTTTGGTCGTTTGTTCCAGTGGTTAATCACCTCTTTGTTAAACACGTGCGCCTTACAGCTAATTTGAATTTGTCTGGTTTCGGCTTCTAGCCAGTGGCGGTTCGTGTTTATGCTATTCTCTTCTGCATTAAAAAGCGATGTCCCACTCCGTATTTTCTCTTTGACGAAATTACTTACATGCTGGACTTAACTCACCCTTCAATTTTCCCCTCCTTCCCCCTTTGGGTGCACGAAACAGATCGAACAATTTCAGTATCTCGCTCTAAGGCATTTTCTCTATTCCTTAATTCATGTCTGTGGCTCTTCCCTGCCCTCGCTTTAACCACCTTTTGAATATTAAAATGTGAGCCCCAGGCCTGGATGTGTTATCTTATCCACTTTAGTCGCAGTGCTTTATATGGAGGCAAATTAACCTCCCCGTCCCTGCTCATTGCCTTCCGTGTGTGCTCAGAATTCCCCGGCAGCCCTTGCCCATCGAGCCCCTTTCACCCAGCGGCCACGGTCTCCTGGGGGGCTGCTTCATCAAGCACCCTGCCACCGTCTGTGCCCTCCATCAGTGGCCGTTTCACATTATCTTCCAGATTGCTGATAAAAAGCATGGGATAAAGTAGGGCTGAGTCTCAAACCTGGTTGGAATTTGTTGTTCGGTGATGAGTCCTCACTGACAACAACATTTTGAGATCTGTCAGTTATCCAGCTCTCAATCTGTCTCGCATATCCTCTGGTTCATACTATTCTGTGCTATTTTTTAAGCAGGATGTCATGGTTTTAGCTCAATCCCCTTGTAAAAAATCTAAGTATAGCATATCTGCGTAGTTACCTTTACAGGCAACTTTGTAATCTCCTCATAATATTAAATCAGGTTTGTTAAGTGCTATTTTCTCTACAACAACATTGAATCACATTCTCAGAAGAGGGGAATGCTAAGAGACTATTAAATATTATTATTTTATCTTTAGTCATCTGCTGTCCTCACCTAGCTGGGAAGACAGATTCTGTGTTGTTGGTCTCTTGGATGTAACACCTTCCGGTAGAGCAAGATCGCCAAGTCCCCTAGACTACCAGATAATAAGGGACCAGCAACAATTTGGTGAATGCTGTGCACACCAGCTGGGAATCCACCAGAGAGGAAAAACGACTGGTTGGTGTGCAGCGCGGGCTAGATTGTGGCTGCTGTTGTGTACCCACACCAAAGCAGGGGTGCAGCTCTGAAGGCTATCTCTTGGGCTTGGGCATGTAGCACCACACCAAACCATGCTTGTCTGAAACACCAGCTCCAGGACAGAGGAGTGGAAAAGAGCCTCCTCCCTTCCTGCCCCCCCACCAGCCCCCAGTCTGCCCACACCTGAGCAGGGCGATAGCACGGCTCCATTCTGATAAGGGTCTGGGGAAGCAGAGAAGAAGGGACGTTCTCAGGTGCCAGATGCTGTCTTGTCTGCAGAACTACCTGAGGATGGCTGTACTCAAGTCCCTTGAGTCAGTCTAGTGAAAGCAAGCAGCTTTATCATGTTATAAAGCAAGGTGAAACTTTCGGATCTATGATCTCAATGATGGAAAGAGCATCCCATGCGTTTCTAGTGCTGCTCTAAGCTGAGCTGCTCCGTGAATTTTCCCTGGTGAGTGTCACAAAAGAAAGTTTGTCTTTCCTTCCTGGCCACGAGGGTGTGTTGCAGGGAGGCACGGGAAGATTGCACAGCATCTGCATGGAGCTAGTCCACTTCTGTGTGACATGTGGTCACGTTAGCAGCTGAAGAGCTGAGCTCCTGCTTTGCTTTATATGACTCAGCCACTTCATGTTAGAAGCTCAGCTGCATTCGGGAGAAGGATATTTTATTGAGGAGTTCAGATTGGCTCTTCTGTGGTACCAGGTTTTCAGCTACTGTCTCTGAATCACATACTTCCCTCCCGATGGCCATGTCAAATCGTTTTTCTCGATCTTGTAAAGACGCTCTAGAAGGGAA